>NC_092794.1:61335166-61557841 GCF_918797505.1 Bemisia tabaci | reverse complement strand
AAATTCCACCCTCGGGTCCGTAAGGTTCAAGTGACTCCTCACGGAACGTCGGCGAAAGACATAAATTCCACAGTCAGAGGGAAGAAATGCATGGAGCCGGCGCCGGACTGTGGAATGTCACTGATAGACATAAATTCCACCCTCGGGTCCGTAGGATTTTAAGTGACTCCTTACGGAACGTCGGCGATAGACATAAATTCCGAAATTAGAGGGAAGGAATGCGGGGAGCCGGCGCCGGACTGTGGAATGTCAATGATGGACATAAATTCCACAGTCAGAGGGAAGGAATGCGGGGAGCCGGCGCCGGACTGTGGAATGTAACTGATAGACATAAATTCCACCCTCGGGTCCGTAGGGCTTCAAGCGATTCCTTACGGAACGTCGGCGATAGACATAAATTCCACAGTCAGAGGCAAGGAATGCGGGGAGCCGGCGCCGGACTGTGGAATGTCACTGATAGACATAAATTCCACCCTCGGGTCCATAAGGCTTCAAGCAATTCCTTACGGAACGTCGGCGATAGACATAAATTCCACAATCAGAGGGAAGAAATGCATGGAGCCGGCGCCGGACTGTGGAATGTCACTGATAGACATAAATTCCACCCTCGGGTCCGTAAGGCTTCAAGCGATTCCTTACGGAACGTCGGCGATAGACATAAATTCCACAGTCAGAGGGAAGGAATGCGGGGAGCCGGCGCCGGACTGTAGAATGTCACTGATAGACATAAATTCCACCCTCGGGTCCGTAAGGCTTCAAGCGATTCCTTACGGAACGTCGGTGATAGACATAAATTCCACAGTCAGAGGGAAGGAATGCGGGGAGCCGGCGCCGGACTGTGGAATGTCACTGATAGACATAAATTCCAATGTCGGGTCCGTAGGGCTTTAAGCGATTCCTTACGGAACGTCGGTGATAGACATAAATTCCACAGTCAGAGGGAAGGAATGCGGGGAGCCTGCGCCGGACTGTGGAATGTCACTGATAGACATAAATTCCACCCTTGGGTCCGTAAGGCTTCAAGCGATTCCTTACGGAACGTCGGCGATAGACATAAATTCCACAGTCAGAGGGAATATGCGGGGAGCCGACGCCGGACTGTGGAATGTCAGTGATAGACATAAATTCCATCCTAGGGTCCGTACGGCTTTAAGCGATTAATTACGGAACGTCCGTGATAGACATAAATTCCACAGTCAGAGGGAAGGAATGCGGGGATCCGGCGCCGGACTGTGGAATGTCACTGATAGACATAAATTCCACCCTCGGGTCCGTAAGGCTTCAAGCGATTCCTTACGGAACGTCGGCGATAGACATAAATTCCACAGTCAGAGGGAAGGAATGCGGGGAGCCGGCGCCAGACTGTGGAATGTCACTGATAGACATAAATTCCATCCTAGGGTCCGTAAGGCTTCAAGCGATTCCTTACGGAACGTCGGCGATAGACATAAATTCCACAGTCAGAGGGAAAAAATGCATGGAGCCGGCGCCGGACTGTATAATGTCACTGATAGACATAAATTCCACCCTCGGGTCCGTAGGGCTTCAAGTGACTCCTTACGTAACGTCGGCGATAGACATTAATTCCACAGTCAGAGGGAAGAAATGCATGGAGCCGGCGCCGGACTGTGGAATGTTACTGATAGACATAAATTCCACCCTCGGGTCCGTAGGGCTTCAAGTGACTCCTCACGGAACGTCGGCGATAGACATTAATTCCACAGTCAGAGGGAGGAAATGCATGGAGCCGGCGCCGGACTGTGGAATGTCAATGATAGACATAAATTCCACCCTCGGGTCCGTAAGGCTTCAAGCGATTCCTTACGGAACGTCGGCGATAGACATAAATTCCACACTCAGAGGGAAGAAATGCATGGAGCCGGCACGGGACTGTGGAATGTCAATGATAGACATAAATTCCACCCTCGGGTCCGTAAGGCTTCAAGTGACTCCTTACGGAACGTCAGCGATAGACATAAATTCCACAGTCAGAGGGAAGGAATGCGGGGAGCCGGCGCCGGACTGTGGAATGTCAATGATAGACATAAATTCCATCCTAGGGTCCTTACGGCTTTAAGCGATTCCTTACGGAACGTCGGTGATAGACATAAATTCCACAGTCAGAGGGAAGGAATGCGGGGAGCCGGCGCCGGACTGTGGAATGTCACTGATAGACATAAATTCCGCCCTCGGGTCCGTAAGGCTTCAAGCGATTCCTTACGGAACGTCGGCGATAGACATAAATTCAACACTCAGAGGGAAGAAATGCATGGAGCCGGCACGGGACTGTGGAATGTAACTGATAGACATAAATTCCACCCTCGGGTCCGTAAGGCTTCAAGTGACTCCTTACGGAACGTCGGCGAAAGACATAAATTCCACAGTCAGAGGGAAGAAATGCATGGAGCCGGCGCCGGACTGTGGAATGTCACTGATAGACATAAATTCCACCCTCGGGTCCGTAGGATTTTAAGTGACTCCTTACGGAACGTCGGCGATAGACATAAATTCCGAAATTAGAGGGAAGGAATGCGGGGAGCCGGCGCCGGACTGTGGAATGTCAATGATGGACATAAATTCCACAGTCAGAGGGAAGGAATGCGGGGAGCCGGCGCCGGACTGTGGAATGTAACTGATAGACATAAATTCCACCCTCGGGTCCGTAGGGCTTCAAGCGATTCCTTACGGAACGTCGGCGATAGACATAAATTCCACAGTCAGAGGCAAGGAATGCGGGGAGCCGGCGCCGGACTGTGGAATGTCACTGATAGACATAAATTCCACCCTCGGGTCCGTAAGGCTTCAAGCAATTCCTTACGGAACGTCGGCGATAGACATAAATTCCACAGTCAGAGGGAAGGAATGCGGGGAGCCGGCGCCGGACTGTAGAATGTCACTGATAGACATAAATTCCACCCTCGGGTCCGTAAGGCTTCAAGCGATTCCTTACGGAACGTCGGTGATAGACATAAATTCCACAGTCAGAGGGAAGGAATGCGGGGAGCCGGCGCCGGACTGTGGAATGTCACTGATAGACATAAATTCCAATGTCGGGTCCGTAGGGCTTTAAGCGATTCCTTACGGAACGTCGGTGATAGACATAAATTCCACAGTCAGAGGGAAGGAATGCGGGGAGCCTGCGCCGGACTGTGGAATGTCACTGATAGACATAAATTCCACCCTTGGGTCCGTAAGGCTTCAAGCGATTCCTTACGGAACGTCGGCGATAGACATAAATTCCACAGTCAGAGGGAATATGCGGGGAGCCGACGCCGGACTGTGGAATGTCAGTGATAGACATAAATTCCATCCTAGGGTCCGTACGGCTTTAAGCGATTAATTACGGAACGTCCGTGATAGACATAAATTCCACAGTCAGAGGGAAGGAATGCGGGGATCCGGCGCCGGACTGTGGAATGTCACTGATAGACATAAATTCCACCCTCGGGTCCGTAAGGCTTCAAGCGATTCCTTACGGAACGTCGGCGATAGACATAAATTCCACAGTCAGAGGGAAGGAATGCGGGGAGCCGGCGCCAGACTGTGGAATGTCACTGATAGACATAAATTCCATCCTAGGGTCCGTAAGGCTTCAAGCGATTCCTTACGGAACGTCGGCGATAGACATAAATTCCACAGTCAGAGGGAAGAAATGCATGGAGCCGGCGCCGGACTGTATAATGTCACTGATAGACATAAATTCCACCCTCGGGTCCGTAGGGCTTCAAGTGACTCCTTACGTAACGTCGGCGATAGACATTAATTCCACAGTCAGAGGGAAGAAATGCATGGAGCCGGCGCCGGACTGTGGAATGTTACTGATAGACATAAATTCCACCCTCGGGTCCGTAGGGCTTCAAGTGACTCCTCACGGAACGTCGGCGATAGACATTAATTCCACAGTCAGAGGGAGGAAATGCATGGAGCCGGCGCCGGACTGTGGAATGTCAATGATAGACATAAATTCCACCCTCGGGTCCGTAAGGCTTCAAGCGATTCCTTACGGAACGTCGGCGATAGACATAAATTCCACACTCAGAGGGAAGAAATGCATGGAGCCGGCACGGGACTGTGGAATGTCAATGATAGACATAAATTCCACCCTCGGGTCCGTAAGGCTTCAAGTGACTCCTTACGGAACGTCAGCGATAGACATAAATTCCACAGTCAGAGGGAAGGAATGCGGGGAGCCGGCGCCGGACTGTGGAATGTCAATGATAGACATAAATTCCATCCTAGGGTCCTTACGGCTTTAAGCGATTCCTTACGGAACGTCGGTGATAGACATAAATTCCACAGTCAGAGGGAAGGAATGCGGGGAGCCGGCGCCGGACTGTGGAATGTCACTGATAGACATAAATTCCGCCCTCGGGTCCGTAAGGCTTCAAGCGATTCCTTACGGAACGTCGGCGATAGACATAAATTCCACACTCAGAGGGAAGAAATGCATGGAGCCGGCACGGGACTGTGGAATGTAACTGATAGACATAAATTCCACCCTCGGGTCCGTAAGGCTTCAAGTGACTCCTTACGGAACGTCGGCGATAGACATAAATTCCACAGTCAGAGGGAAGGAATGCGGGGAGCCGGCGCCGGACTGTGGAATGTCAATGATAGACATAAATTCCACCCTCAGGCTTCAAGCGGTGAGAATCCTGGCATTTTTGCGCAGAAACAGCGGACGACGACTCCTTACGGACCGTTGGTGATAGACATAAATTCAAGGATTCCCACCGGTTTTACCCTTACGGACCCGAGGGAGGAATTTATGTCTATCAGTGACATTCTACAGTCCGCCGGCGGCTCCCTTAACCCTTTGTTGCACGAATCAATTTTGGAAAACCGATTTTGATGAAAAAAATATATGTGGTAGGTTATGGAAAAAAATTGGGCATGTCTTTTGCCGCTTTTGAAAATTTCGACCTTTTGACCTTTTTTGGGGCACGAAACCAAATGTTGCCAATCGGCATCACCGAACACTTTGAGAATTCTCAAAAAAAATTTGAAAGACTTGGATGTGGAAAATTTTGAGCTAATTTAAAGTTTAAGTTTTAATTTAGAATGATAAAAGAAAGAATAAGTATAAGAAATTGTAGGTAAAATTGAATACTACGGTTTTCCGGGGAGGAAAAACTATTGCGTTTCCAAGCGTACCAAAAAATTAGACCTAGGTCCAAGGTCCGACCAAAATATTTAGTTTTAAAAAAATTAATTGAAGTTTAAATACCCTAGGTGTATAAAAAATGATAAGAATGACCTCAATGTGAAAAATAATGTGGAGGAATGGAATTTATTCGTTGAAAAAAGAACATCAGAAGGACATCAGAATGAAGAACATCAGAGGTCTGAACCATCAGATTTCTCTGGATTTTCACCAAGACACTTGACGATTTTGTCTATTCGCAAACGCTCCTCCTCTTTAACCATTGTTTCAGGCACTCAACACTGCATTTTCTTGGCAAAAACTAATAAAACTGACTGAAACGCGCGTTTAACGCATGTACTCGCGCGCACGATAACTTGAGTAAACATGACCTATAAACTCAAAAGTTGTCCCCTAGTTGCTCGGTGATGCCGATTGGCAACATTTACTTTTTGATCTCCATAAAACTGCGTAATAATGCTGTAATGATTCTGATTGGCTATCAAAAAACTACAAAAAGCAACCTAACAGCATGAATTTTCCCAGCATCAGCACTACAGGGCAGCCAACCACCGACCAGCGAAAGTGGTGACCTCACCGGTGACCCTCAGACCGACCAATCCGACAAAAAAGCGTTTTTTTTACAGTTGGCAGCCCTGAATTGGGAGTGGGGGAAAATTTATTCATATCCGCTATACCGATGCCGACCGGCATAAACAATCACATCAAAAAATCATCTACATCCTGATTTTAAGAAAATAAAAAACCAAATGTTGCCAATAAGCATCATTGTGCAATAAAGGGTTAATTCCAGGGCGTCGTCCATGGAACGTCGGCGATGGACATAAATTCCGCAGTCATAGGTGGTGGGGACAGGGGGAGCTGGCGGTTGGATTTGATTAGAAAGTACAGAGAGTTACCTGATGTTTGTGTAGAACCAAGTAATATCAGTTCAAATATACAGCTTTCCTCCCCGTTCCTTTGCTGCATGAGGAATGGCACTATTCGATGTATATTGAATAATAGGGGGTATGCCCCCAGGCCGCTATGCGGCCCAACCCCCAGATGGCGCTCCGCCCTCTTTTTGGCCCGCTTCAACGAAAGAACGGCCAAAATAAATGAAAAGATTTTCGTAGCCGACTCTTATTTGTCAAATTTTCCTCTAGCCGGGACAATTGGACCGATGAGAATCAAATAAGAAAACCGCCTTTTATATCCAACCCCAGGCCAAGACTAAAACGAATCGGAACGAATGGAACAGAGCGTTTTGTTTTTTTTAGATAGTCTGTAGTAAAGGAGCATACTTTCGATTCACTTACCTTACCCTACTAAAACATCAAAACTCATAATTTCCCGCTTAGTTCAATATTCCGCAAAATTTGAAATTCCCGCCAATGAAAAATTGCGGGATTTTCAAATTTTGCCCTCTTCCTGAGCTCCCAGGTATACTCAATTATAAAAAAATGTGGGTCATATTTCCAAAATTTGATTACAGCGGGCTTATCTGGGGACTATCACCTGTCGATAATCGCAAAAATTATGGAAATCGGTCCAATAGAACGCTCAAACGAACTATGACAAAAATTAAAAATTTACATTTTATAAATGGGAGAATTCGCAACTTCACCGTGTAATGTAAAAAACCCTGGGTCATATTTTCAAAACCTGAATAATGCGGGCTTATCTAGAGACAATTGCCTGTCGATAGCCGCAAAAATCAAGAAAATCGGCCCGGTAGAACGCTGGAACTAAGCGTTACCAGAGTTACAAATTTAGGAGGTTTTGGAGCTTATACATGTGACATCAGATTCAAAACACGGCAATGTCGTGCAAATCACTAACAATAAATAGGTAGCGGGTGTTTGATGAATGGCAAGTCGAAAATAGAGGCTTGCCATGCTGTAGAGAGCAAACTCTAGCAACCCTCTGTGACTGAAATCAGGGATTCGAAACCGGTAAGTTGGCAATGCCGGGTCAAAGGTATTGTAATCGGTCCCATGTAACCGCCGACATTTATTCTGCCCTATCTGAGCGCCATGAATTACACACCACACGACCCGGTGGAATGGCAGCAGCCTCGCGGAAAATAGACGACGATTATAGGCGATTTTGGCCCTCGGCCTCGGTGGAACTGCGATTCCATTTGAATTCATTAAAGTTGCAAAGTTCTGTCGCTATCTCTCTCTCGTCCTATCCCCACGCAGAGTGACGGAAAAAGACCGGGTTAGCTCCAAGGAGACGGACGATTTTCCGCCATCGACAAGAAAGTTCCAGAGCGAAATTATGGCGGCTCCCATCGGCGAATGTTGATCAGCCAAGTTCATAATGGTCTCATTATCATGTTATGAGGTCGGGATGTTAGTGGACTTGGCGGTTGGTGCGCAATTGAACTGGAAGCTCAAATTCACTGACGTATTTACCGTAATTGCGATGCATACACATCCGAACGCTAATTTCACTCCACGAGACATCCTCGCAAATAGTAACCATATCGTCACATTCCGGCCAAAATATCACAAGCTCCATGTGACATCTGAAATTTCAAAATTTCCGCCGCTATTTTATTTTTTTACAGAGATATTGTCGATTGAATCTGTTTGAAAATTTCACTGAATTTTATCGGCAGTACAAAGGCTATTCCGTAAAATTTTCGGACTTCGTTGAATAATTCCTCCGTAAAAAAAACAAAATGGCGTCGGAAAAATCGTTTGTTCATATTTTATTTTATTTCAGGTTTTTTTTTTAAAGAATATACACACAGTTCTTCTGAAGAGTTTCCGGGGATATTTCGGAATGATCTCAAATAAAATCATCGAAAATTTTGACGCGATATTTTCTTCCGTCCTTTTTTCTCTTTATTAAACTCCTATTAATTTTACGTGGTTCGAGTTTCTGAATCGTTGCAATAACGATACATAGTTTCCCTTTAATCAATCGTAAAAACCGGGCAAAGAATCAGAAGTGCCTAACTGATTTTAAACAAAATCAAAGAAAATTCCGACCCTATATTTTTGTTCATTCTACTTTCTTTATTATTTCCATCCACAAATAAAACATTCAATATCGTCCGAGTTTCTTATGCGCATCGTGCTGTGCGCGCAATGCATGAAGTATCCTGCTGTCTTGTAAGGCGCTACTATGAGATTCGAGCCTGCGCGCCAGCCCCGCGCCGCGCCGGCCGCACTGTGTTTGATGTGATTATTCAAACTTTCGACGTCAGCGGTTTTCAACCTATGATTTTAAAGTTTTTGTATCTGTTGCAATGACTGTCATTTCAAATGATAAAACATTACGTAAAACCCGACTAACCTGCTTCTCTTCATTTACATATTTTTAAAAATAATTTTAAATAGAAGTATGCAAAAGAATCAACTTTCACGTGTAGGCTCTCTCGTTGCTCAGCAATGTAATGACGTGATCATTGGGACGACATTTTGCTATTCGGAACCGCAATTTCTGGCTTATCTGTAAAAAACTCTTATGTGTATAAAGAAACAAACGGCGCATACATTGATCCTAAACGAAGTAGAAAATCGTGGTTCCTAATTGCAAAACGAAGTTCATTTGATCAATGAATCCTTTCGAAGGGTAGTGTATGGATTCGACGAAGCGGGGGGTATGGTCGAAATGGATCGATCGAAAAGTAAAAACGTGAATTGATTGAAAAACTCGTGAACCGATCGAATCAACGTCGATTTTTAATTATTTGTCGGTTGAATTGAGGGGCTTGGAAGACAAGGCGCATAAGTGCAGTTTTTCTTAATTCGAAAAAAAAGAAGTTTAAGTTCTGAATTTTAATCGGGCCTATAGAGTGATCCGAATACCTTCAAAATGTGTATTTGTAACACTAATGTGTTGCAATTAACAATTTGCTTATTTTTAAGGTGGTTTATGAGTATTTTCCCTGGAAGTTTCAAAAACCTTTGATCACATTACGAGGAAAAATTCCTTTAAAATTGGAGGGGAAAATGCGCAAGATTCATAGAAAATTCGTATTTTATCGACGGAAATTTTATCAACATTTGAATGCTCATACGGCACTTTTCTACATAGAGGGACAGTTTAGATTTGACGGTGCTATGTGAATGCACGCGAGAGCTGTACGTTTATTCTAGGAATCAAAATGCGTGTTGCAAAAGCCTGCGCAGAGCTCTTATTTTTCTGAGAAACTTTAGATGCCTTTTCATCTGTCCGCGGTTTCATCTTCGCTCCGGCTGCCAAAAGCGTATTTGTTAAAACCTTTGACATTTGAAAGTTCGATAAAACAAAATGCTATGCGTTTCTATTCCCTGATAAACACACTTAAATCGTGTTCATACTTTTGACATTAACTTTTGATGCGAGTAACTTTTCTTTTCCGAGAATGAACATTACCTGGTAATCGACTACACTGCATCGAGGATTCAATTCTGAATTTGTAATCTTTTCTTCGTCTCAAATTCCACCATTAGGAGGAGTCGAGTGCAAAATTTGATACTGTGATGATGAGCGATTTTATTATTTTTTTTTAAATTGCCCTTTAGCTGATTAAATTGGTACGTAACAAGAATTTTCATAAGTAGGTAGTGAAAACCGTCCCTCTCGGCAGTTTTGAAACTTTTTAAAATTCTAGCTGAATTTTTAGTGTACGCGTGTGTATACTTGAGTGTGAATGTAACCTAAATTCACTTATAAAATTATGTAGGCGAGCGACAAAAATAATAAATTATACTATCCGTTTTTCCCCCCAAAAAGAGAAACAAAGTAAGAGATGAGAATAGAGCAGATATGCGAATAGTGCACGCTTTTCTCTGAGTGAGAAGGGGGTGACGGGCTTGAGAGCATCACCTCTAACAAGAACGCCGATTTGAAAGTGCACCCATGTGCGACAGTTTGTCAAGTTCGGCATTGTTTGTCGAGTTTTCATCGAATGCACAACGTGCTTAACAGAAATAAGTCGGTGACGGAAACCTTTGTACGCTTAAATAAGGGATGAAAGGAAGGGAAGAGATGAAGATATACTCCGGCTCCGAGTTGTAACTTTATAAATTGCTTCTTACGTATGTCATTTGTAATAAGTGATCCATTCTCGCATAATTGTCCTTCCATCGCATTTCTGTTCGTGGATGTGAACGATCTGATTTGATAAAAAAAAGTCATTATTTGTCTCACGTTAAAGAGGAGAGTGTCCATTTGAAATTACTGTAATATGTATGAATATTACTAACATATTATATTACATTACATATTACATATATATTATTAACATATTATGCTATTTTCAGGATTGCACTGGTCCATGGGGCAAAGGATGACGCCTTTGACATCCAGTCTCGCATGATCTTTATCACTGAGATAAAAATAAGCACTTAGGGTTCGGTCCCTGTGTATTTACTGTCTTTTAGTACATCACAAGCGTTAGGCAAAACACATTTTCTCCGGCTCGCTATAATTGGACTACATTTTGCAATTCAGAACTTTAAATTTCGGCCCGGTCTAAAAACAACGTATGTGCCATTAGTTTCCCTATTCACATAAGTGTTTTTTTTAGATGAGTTAGAATTTATCGCTCCAAATTGCAAAACGCAGTTCAATTACAAAACAAGCAGTGAACTCCAACACAATGTGTTGATAAGGCGCGTCATTAACTCGCACATATCAACCCCTTTAGTTTTCGTTTACAGAGATTTCAAAAAAGGCAAGCAGCACAACAAGAGAATTAACGATCCAACAGTGCAAGGTCAACGAGGCACCTGACGAGACCGTGTATTGTAAATCTAGAAAGCTATTCGAACAAATTTAAGTTTTTTGATCTGCCTCAAGCAAAATCTTATCAGATTCTTGAAGAAAAGTGCTACGGAAAAATTTAAGCGAAGAAAGGAAAAATTCTGTCGAACTCCTAGAAGATAAAGTCGATTTAAAGGTATTTTTGGGCTAAAATACCCAAATCACCGGTATTATAAATCCCGTTATATTATTGAAAAGGGATTTATACTCGATATAAATGCAATTGTATTAAATATGTCTTGATTTTTTTATTTTAAACGTCTTTTCATGCAAAGAAGCTTAACCATGTCCATGCTTTATTCATTCATGAATTGAAAGTAAGCAATCCACATCCCGTAAATCTACCGATTTGCCGTGAAAAATTGCAGAAACTTGATATATCAGGTCGATGTACCCACTCTTTGAATTTACCAATCGATTTAGTGAGTGCACGTATGTGAAAGTCAAAATGCTATAGTCATTTTGGGTGCATTCATTTTTCATGAAACAATTGTAAGTAATTTCAATCCCGAAAAACCATACATTTTCCGTATAAAATCGAAAAAATCAAAATATGTCGACTCCCTGACGTGAAAATTAAATTCTACGTGTGAAAATACTTATGTATCGATATGCTGAACAGAATGCCCGCCTCTCCTCGTAATTTACAAACCGTTCCTATACTCATCTCAAAATTTTTCTCAGAGCTTTGTGTTATTATCAGCTTCCATTTAAACCCCGGTTTGATGGCCGAATCGGCTGCCCAAAAAGCAAGCCATTTTTGAAGGGCTCTATGAGAAATTCGTGATATTATCAGCTCTCAGGAAATCACCCCATGGGTAAAATTGCTGGTATAAATTTTCGAGAGCTTAAAATAATCGTATTCAAGAAACTAAGGCATTAAACTATGGAGTCAATTTCGTTTTAATAATGTAACGGGATTTACTTGTCTTCAGGTCAAAACTCATACAAGGAAGCCCCTTGCAAGAGGCTAATTTTTTGTAATTTCACTCAATTTTTTCTCCTTTTTATAATTGAATTGCTTGTCACATTGAGGTCAATCATATTAAATTGTAATTTATACATTTCTTTTTTTTCCCCTTCATTTTATTTTTTGTTTGGAGAAGTTTTGTTGATTTCTTCGGATTTCGAATACTGTAACTTCTCTTCTATTTGGCCGATTTTTATGAATGAGACCTCTTTTAATTCGTGTTTCAACGGAGAGTAAGGAAAAAATTGCTAAAAACTCGCGAAATAATTTTTTCGAAAATTGGGCGAATCCTAGCGTGACGGTGAAATGGTTAATGAAGCGTAAGTAATTGGGCGAGGAGCTGAGGATCCCGGCCTAGCTTGGCGACCGTCATTAGCTATTGTTCGTCGAGACGCCGCGCCGACGCAGTGATCAGGAGCGTGGGGAAGAGAGGGGTAAGTGGATTCCTGTATGAGCCACGTTTAGCTAATGGTCTAATGAGTCTCGAGGCTCATCACAGATTGCACTTACACAGATTGCACTGTATTTCTTAGTTTTAATAAGAAATAAAATATAATTCTGTAAAATTAGTAAATAAATACCAAGACAATTATTCAGGATGTCAAAGACTGACTGAAAACTTTTTATTAACCTCATATGATAAAAATATTATTATCAGCTGACACTGACATTGTTGTCAGATGAACAGCACTATCAGAGCACGGGTACCAACTTTTGAAAAGTATAACAGAGGTTTGGAGATCTGTCAAAGCAACGTTCTGAACAAAGCGGAGGAGTTAAATTCTCATTCCGAGAGTGCCGACCTGCTCAGCCATCCTCGAATCAATTCGCTTGATTCTGCTTATATATGCATATTTTAAATCAGCGCGTCGTACTCTTAGGCTTTTTTTAAGAAAACCAAGTAACGTAGACTCTTGGTATTCACTGCACATAAACTAGAGAGCCCCAGAATGAGAAACAACTTTAAATCATAATTATTGACGGATAAATAAACTTTTTACACGCTTTGGAAAATCTCAGAAGTTCGCGGTAGTCACTTTTCGGTAAGGAACTAAGGGACTCGGTTATTGTATCGAGCAAGGTTCGAAACGATCGCAAAGGCGGTATACTACGTATACGCGCCAAAAGAGACATTTTCAAACTTTAAGGCGAGAGGGGGGGGGGGGATTTTGAAACCACCTCCTCAAGAAGCAGGGAACCGATGAGTCCAAGATAAGACACCCGCAAAATTAGGAGAAAGTCTGCTATCGCCTGGTTTAATCAAAGAGAATCATCCATAATAGTAAATCTTAAAAATATTCGGTCAAAGAAAGAGCTCAAAAATGTTCAAAGAAAAATCAATGCACTCGAGCATTGTCCAAATGCGTTGTTGAACTGTTCAAATTTTAGAATTTATTTCCGTTGCTCAAAGAATCAAAATGTATGGCAGATCTTTTCACAGATTTAGAACACGGTACAGGCTGCACACTGCATTAAAGAGACTATCGCCCGGTTCTCTCACGAGTGCATGCTCCCTGCACGAGAAAACCAGCGGAGGGAAAAATGATGAAAAATTGTTTAGAGCTCGGGAGAAAAGAAAACAGTTACCAAGAAAGTATCAAAGTTCCGAGATGAAAAGGATAGGAGAAGTTTTTAAGAGCATCTGCTTACCTGTCTTCAGGTATTTTTTCCAAATGAGGAAGCTTATAAAGAGCGAGTGGAGCTTTACGTGTCTCAACTTTTCAAAACTTTGTAAATAATCTACCGTTGAACGGTGTCTGCACCTTACCTCAGAATAAAATTTTCAAAAGTCGATGGCCGTTTTTTCATATCAATATTGTGCGTCTATCTGCTTTACAAAAGTCAGTACTAAGTCTGCGGCGCGCTCGAACTGTAAACAACTATTTACTTAACAACTTAAAAACTTAAGACCCACCGTATGCAAACAAGATAACATTTAATTTTTCAACTTTACAAGGCATTTTTTTACGCACCAACTTTTGAAATAAGTTTTAGATAAATTTAGATAGATATCTGTACATTGAATTACAAGTTTCATGTGCTCAGATATGATTCATTTCTCCCCTTGAAGCGTAAACTCAGTCAGGCCAAATTTGTTCACATTGGGCCCTACAGGCCTGATGAAAGGCCTATAACCGGTGAGCCATATTTAGCGGAACTAACATGGCAAATTTCTCCATATAAACCTCGGGAGCATTCCGTTAAGAAAATCAAAGAGTACCCTGTAGCATTGACTGTTAAAGGAAAAAAAAAAAAAAAAAAAACTTATTTAAAAACTATCCTGTGAAACGGATAAGTTTTTAAATTAGCCTGTTGACCGGTGCGCTTTCAGTTGTGAGAGTAGCTGGAAGTGCGGCGATAAGAACGCCTTCAATTTATTCGTCATGCAACATGGACGTCCGTTAAGCAAATATAGTTGCATAATTTAAATCATGTTCCTTTTGAAGAAGTAAAATCGTATGTAAGGCTTAGTTTTCATATAATTGGTGTTAAAATTTACTAAAATATAATGATGGAGAAATGTAAAAGAGCAAGGTAGTATTTGTGCGTAAAACAGAGTAAAAAGGGTTCTCAAACTCTGATAAGTTTTCAGTTTGTCTGAGAGATTTCACTCCGAAATTTACGAGTTTTTTAAACTTTTTTCCAACGGTCGGTTTTTGATCAAAACTCCAACTACTGTTAGATGAACAATCATGCTCTTTGAATAAAAGGGAAACCTTTAAAAAATTCATGCAAGGTGTAGGTGGTGCATAAAGGCTATGCTTCAAAAATACATTCATATCTTTGTATTATCCTCAAATAGTAATTCTCATTTCTGCGCTTTGTCTAGCTCACGCTCTTTTCGGCCTTAAATATACAGCGAAGCGAGTAGTAAAGCCCGTTTCAGATTAGCATTCTCTCTTTAAAGCTTCAGGTCGAGTCTGCTGTGTTTCCGAAGAGCAGCATGGACAATACATTTAAGAGACGCCGCATTGCTATCCTTCCAATGGTGTAAAAGTTACTTTCGGATTTGCCTAATGGTGACTGATGACCGAAGGTAAATTCACCAAACCTGACTTAATTAGCAAACTCTCGTCGAGCAAAGTGTTAATTTCAGCAGTAAAAGGATGGCTTTGTGTACCTGAACTCGTGGATGCAACTATTCGTGCACGAGTGTGCGGCAATGTATCACCCCATTTTGAAGGCGCTTCCAATTTTTGTGTTGAGATAAAGTCCTCCGAAGAACCTCCAAGCGACCGGAGAGAGCGCAGTGCTAATTCGAGCAGTCCGACTTTCTGTTTGCACAGGCGGCCGTGAAAGAATCGTTCATTCCTTAAAAAATTATTAATCTTGTCAAAACGGTGAGAGATGGAGAAAAACTGACGAAATTTTCATCTTTTGCTGTTACTCGGCAAATTCTTTTGGAGAGGACTACACGCAACCATTTGCGGACTGTCTTTCGCCTCCCGGCCGATAAAAGGTGCGTTAAAAGTGAAGCTCTGCTCTATAGTGCGCCCTTTCGGAGCGCTCCCCTTAAAATTCGTCAAAGTGACAAAATGTTTGACTGGAAGTATGTAACTTGGCAATTTTACTTAGGATTGACTATTTGCACACTCAGAAATCCGCATTTACAAATCCCCTCTTTTATAGGCACAATCAACTTATAGACGTAATATTTTTGGATCAAATTTCGAGAGGATCTTGTTTTTTGCATTCCCAAGGAACATCGATCACGATGCCCCGCACAGTGGGTCGAGTCAATGGGAGAGGTCGGGCATGATTTAAAAACTTTAAAAGCGTATATCTTCATGAATATGAAATGCTGATATTTGATTAGTGGTGTTATTGGTTTTCTCCTGTAATTCCCCATAAAAAACCCCTTAAAATTAAAATTGTGGCCGGATAAACGTAAAATTTTACAATTTTTGTCAAAAATTTCATGTCCGACTTCATCCAAAGTCTCGTTCCACTGTGCGCCGGCCAACTATACATCATGCTTTGATTATAAATGAAATCTCTCAAATCTTGAATCTCGCCGGTTTTATTCGATGTGTGTGATTAGCCACCAGTTGAATCAAAACTCATTCCTCGCGTATTAGTTCATCTCAGTCTATAGCCGCATGTTTTACGCAGTATGCATATTTAATACGCTGTATGGATATCCGTAGCATGATAATTCGCTACATGTGTGAAATTTCGTAGTAAGACCTTTACTCTACGCTTCATGACCATGCGCAGCATGTCCTTGTCGTATTGAAATTAGGTCAAGCATAACTTAAGTTCGCTCTCCATTTTCAGCTCTTCATTCATTATTTTCATTATTGCCATATAGATATCTTATATTTTTATATGTGTCGGAGTATCAACATCCTCCTATAGAGAACCACTAGGGATGTCCCTCTATTTTATTATTTTCCCCCTTATTCTCATATATCATACAATACTCAATAGATTGCGTGCAAGTTTAGGTACCTCCAGAAGCCGCTTGAAAGACATCCAGTTTTCACTGAATCCTATTGCTCCACAGCAGCATTATTTCGTCACCTTCTGGCCAAAATATCACAAGCGCCATGCGACGTTTAAACATTTTCACCCCCGTTTTATTATTTCACAGAGAAGTTGTGCAACAAAGCTGTTCGAAAATTTCACTGAATTACTTTGCGCTGCCGATAAAATTTAGTGAAATTTTTAAACAGATTCAATCGACTATTTCTCTGTAAAAAAATAAAATTGTGACGGAAAGTTTGAAACGTCGCGTGTCGCTTGTGATACTTCGCTCAAAAGGTGACGATATGTCTCTCCAATATTTTTCGGTATAAATTTCTTAGCTTTTGAGCTTATAGTTGATTCTCTGAGACGGACTGTAACGGTGAAGACACCGTTACAGCCCATCTCTGAGAACCTTCATGAAGAAAATTGCCCCTGAAAACCAATGGCACCATTTTTAGAATCTCTACGTTTGGATTTAACGGAGTTATAAGCTTTGAAAGTTTCCAAATTTCGTCTAACCTCTCCCATGGAATCGATCCACCGTGCGGCGCTGCCATTGGTCAAGACTAAAATCCACTCTCAAGCTCACGAGAGGCCAAAACACTGAACCGACAATGCTGTAATTGCCGCCGAAATGAAAGTCTACCGTTGCAATTATTCATGCATCGTGTGCGGGGTTGTCAGGTTGTGTGATTTCAAGCGACGATTGGAGGAACAGCACAAATCTCTGCAACCAGTTTTCTTACTCAGCAATGTATGCTTCCATTAGGATTACAAGGGTCCGTTCATAAAATACGTAACACACCCGTTACTCAGGTCTGCACCCCGATGAAAATTACGTTACACTTCGCTTGACCCCTCCCGCACCCCATATAGTCGTTTTCCTTACAAAAAGACGTAACCATACTCCAACGTTGCCAAATTTCCCCTCGCAAATCGAATTTTTATCAGGAGAATCTTGGGCATCTCCTGAAAATTTCCATGATTTTTCCTCCATTCTCATGCAAACATCAACCTTGGAATGAAGTTACGTTCCTTCGTCTGAAAGACGACGAAATTAGCTATGGCGGTGTATTTTGGATGCAAATTTGCCACCTCTTGTTGATTTTTCATTCTATCCATCAAAAAGTTAGTATTGAAAGATCTTACGGTGATTCGATGGACGCCATATTTCGTATCAGTGTGGCATGCAATATATCGCATCAATTGGCGGGCGGGCGGCCAGAAACGTGAATTGGCGCCTACAAACCTAAGTGGATACTTCAAGCATTGTACAATGCGTGTAGTATCCACTTAGGTTTGTAGGCGCCAGTGAGCTTCTCGCGCTGGCAGCACGCCGCTCCGCTCTGTTAGGCTTTAATATTTATACTCGCATAGTCAGCATTTTTTAACTCATGATTTTGAAAGTTTGCACACTCTGCATTGATTATTCTCATTTAAATTGATGGGAAAAAATATTTATCAATTTATCAAAGGAGATTAATAATATAATGTGTGTTCTTTAAATATTGGTGGTTCCATGTCAAATTTAATGATTTCCAAAGCACTTTAATTTTTTCTTTTACATTTTGTGCTTTTATTGTGCTGCACTGAGGTGTACGCGTGACAAAATTCTCAAAATTTGACGTATTGGACTCTAAAAGATCGATGTACATTAAATGGGTTAAAACTAAAGATTCCGTGTTTCTTGGTTTTTTCCCCTCTTTTATTCATTTTTGCAGTGTCTGTCGGCACAACTGCGGCTCATTGAGATTAATGTCGCTTGGAAAAGGTTTTACAAATATTTGCCACGTTTTAAAAATATGAATGTTTTCAAAATGAAGTAATAATTTCGTAAAGAAAAAATTAAAAAAATAAATAATTTGATGGACGCCATATTTCGTGTCAGAACGGCACGCGATATATCGCATCAATTGGTTCCATTTTTTCAGCCCCTCGTCAATTCTATCCAATTTTGAGATCGCAGTTCTGTTGTCGGGAGACTAAAGCACTCACTTACCAATTTTAACAAAGAAATTCAACGTAATAAAGGCATGGTTTTTTCAGAGAGAAAATATCGCATTCGAGAGCAGTTTCGATATCAGTATCGAATGCGATATTTTCTCTCTAAAAAATCCACTCCTTTATTACATTGAATTTCTTTGTTAAAATTGGCAAGTGAGTTCTTTGGTATCCTGATAACAGAATTGTGATCTCAAAATTTGAGAAAAATGACGAGTAGCTGAAAAAATGGAGCCAATTGATGCGATATATCGCATGCCGTTCTGATACAAAATATGGTGTCCATCGAATCACCTTAAATCGAAAAGGGTTATACAATGGTGAAAAAAGTTACAAGTTAGGATCTTAACGGCAGAAATGCAGATTTTATTCAAAGACCCCCACAGAATAATGAAATACTTCGACTTTTGATACTCTCGGGCCAAATCAGTTATCGCACAGGCTCTTTTAAGATTTCGCCAGAGAGACTGATCATGCTAAAAGAGGTTACATTTTTTTTTCTATTATTATTTTTTTGCGGTCTCTAAACTTTTCAAACTGATTTTATGTCCTTTTCAACTTACATTTTTCAAATGTTGACGTTTAATCGGAATCACGGACAAGTTGGAGCGCCACAGCGTTACACTGTTGCTTGACAAGACTTATTAGTGGACGAGGGGACCCGCGAACCTGATGATACGGATCTCATAACTCAAATGTTATTGCCGGAGTGACGTTTATTTGGACGCGTTTATGTTGAAAGGAACTATGTGCATAGGGTTCGCGTGAGACATAGTTTCTTTTAGCATAAAATACAGCTTATTTGGACGTATTTATGCTAAAAGGAACTATGTGCATAGGGTTCGCGTGAGACATAGTTCCTTTTAGCATAAATACGTCCATTTGGAGTGCATCTCATCCACCCGCTCGTAACGGGCTAATCGGGGTCACTAGTTACACATTCAGAAATGCGAAATGCATTCGAAATCATTTCAGCTTCATGGGAGTGCATTGAAAATTCAATTTGGAACCTTCAAGCTGAGGTGCATATTCGGAGATGTAATTTCGTCGAAAAAACTTTGCAACTAGCGCACATTTGGACGTATTTCTACCAAACAGACCTATGTGGAGGTGAGAAATGTGGGGTGTGCTCGTTAGTTCTCTTTGCGTAAGAGTGAATGGGAATAATCGTGCGCCAGTGACGTCAGCGGCAATGATAGTGCGCACTCGAACGAGGGGGAGATCGTTAGAGTGAGCTCTTAACTCATGAGCCCTGTGCACAAGGCTCTCTTGCCATGCCCGCGGCTCATGAGTTCCGCATTCAGTTGCCACATAGGTCTCTTTGATAGAATGTAAAATCCCGCTTTTCCAATTCTTCAAAAGGAATCACGCACACTTTTACATTGCTTCTTATGCAGCTTCAACGAGCACACCCCATATTTCTCACCTCCACATAGGTCTGTTTGGTAGAAATACGTCCATTTATCAGTGCAATTTGGGGGAAAAAGTGTATCGAGTTTGTTGTTAAGAAAGACTTCTTTTAGGATGAGAATTCTTGCATGTGTGAGGTACTTTCGATTTGAGCACGTTTTCTTGCGTAAAATTTTGCAAGAAACACGATGGTGCCACTGGTTTTCTCTGAAGAACTCTGAAGCTCAAAACAAGCTCTCAAAGTTGAGGCTGTAATGGAGAGGATATTCCAAGCTATCCTAAAATTCCACCTCTTTATCTTCGTACATTATCAGGGTTGCCGTGTTTCCAGTTTTGGAGACCCCAAACAAAGTGGCAACCCTGTTAATGTATTTTCTACCTATCTTTGCAATGAAAGTTTGACTATATATTAAGAGGTGGACTCTCAGGATAGCGTGGGATATCCTCTCCATCACGGCCTCAACTACGAGAGCTTTATTTTGAGTTTTGGTGTTTGTTTTAAAGAAAGTCAGTCGCACCATCGTGTTTCTCGCGAAATTTCACCAAGGGAACACTAATGAAATCGCAAATCCCGCACACATGCAAGAACTCCATTACGCTGCAAAAATTCTGCAACTATATATTCCACATTTATCAGCGCAATTTGGAAAGCAAGCGACTTAAATTTGTTTCTCAAAAGATTTCCTCCAGAATTAAGAACGAAGTCGTTTAAATAAGCAGATTTCTGATTGATGCAATCGGACGACTCTACTTGATACTTTCCAACGTTTCGACACGAAGCTCAAAAACTAATCGAGGCAAGAAAAGAACAGTAAAGTTCGAATTTTTCAAGAACCTTTATTCACGAGTTTAGTTCAAAATCACTCACACTTCAGCATTGGCGGATCCAGAAAATTAGCAAAGTTGTCTTTCTCCATTTAAACCTATTGAATGGTATCGATTCTTGGATGGGCCAAGTGCTTCGACAAGAATCGATTATTTAAAACAGGTTTAAATGGCGGGAATCCGGTGTTGCCAAATTACTGGATCCACCTCTGCACTTCAGCATTTTTCAAGAATTCCATTATACTACATGACCCTAGAGTACCTGGATAGCGAGTATGGACTCGCTTCATGGAGGTCTTAGGGCTCAAAAGTGCAGCCATCCTTCTCATCAACTTCTAACACACAAAATTTCACTACCAGTCTGCAGAGTCTGCAAATTCCAATTCTAACCAAGATGGCCAAGAATCAACAGAAATGAGCGTTTTTCCGCAAAAATGAGTAAATTTATGCAAAAACTGAGTCAATTACGTGCTTTATACTGCCGTGCTAAGGAAGAACGCCGTATGAACATTCGAGAGTTGCCACATTTTCCTAGATAATACCAATATTTTTGACATCCATGCACAATTTTTTTTGTTAACATGTTCAGATATTTTAGATTAAATTGCGTACAAAATTGTCTGAAAATGTTGGAAAAAAATATTCACAGTTTTTCTAGTAAAATAGGTTTTTATCAAAGAAAACTTGGCAACGGCCGGAGGCCCATACGGCGTTCCTCCTTAGCACGGTAGTATAAGAGTAGTCGCATTATCACTAGCGTATCGGTAAAATTCCAAAAGCGTATGTATAACCGTAAAAACCGAAATCTAAAAGGACCAACCACCGGCGCCTACAAACCTAAGGGGATACATCACGCATTGCGCAATGCTTGAAGTATCCCTGTTAGGTTTGTAGGCGCTGGCCAGCCAGCCGCGGCGTGGAGTGCCACGGCGCCTCAAGCAACCATTTCACAACAGAGATGTTGCACAGTATCATACGAAATTGAAGGCGCTCCAATATATTAAGAATGACAGGCATCCTTCAAGAGTTCGGAGCTTTCCTTGCAAAATTTTCTTCCATGAAATGTTTCTTTTTGAGGAAAGTTATGAATATTTTTCCTTTAAATTTTCAGGGACTTGAGGTGAAATTGCGAAAAAAATAATCTGAAAATCGGAAGGAAAATATCCACAAGTTTACTAGGAAATTTGGCAACGCCTGAATGTTCATACGGAGTTTTTCCTTAGCACGGCGGTATGAACGACGGTTCGTAACAATAGTATTAGTGAATCGTTCTGGATGATTGAAATTCATAGCTTGGCTACATTTCTGGGCCCTAACTTTATTCGCAGAAGCATCGGTGAAGGCCTGATGGATTTTCGGCGTTTCACATCCGTCCATACTCTCGCTATACAGGTACTCTACTTGACCTGTGATGCCTAACGTAGGCGTAAACTCCTAACTATATCGTCGAGCGCTCTGCACCGGAACCTCCTGCTTACGTTACTCGGAGAACGTCCCAATGCGTTGCTGAGGTCGCTCGGTCGCTTCTTTAGCTCCTCATCCGTTTCGGGGAGTTTGCACATGAAAGTGCAACGACAGATCATGTACAAGCCGCATCGTCTGCACCTTGCATCTCTGGCTTCCGGACAGACGACTCTCTCCCGCGAGGTGAGGCTGTTGAAGGTCGTCAGAGCGCCTTCGCAGTTCCGCCTCATTTGCCGATGATTGGGGAAAAAGCGGCAATCGTCTTCAATGTTGGCTCTCCTCAGAGTTTCCCTGTGTAAGCGCAGTAGCATGATTGCCATAGTGCGATGCCGGTTCAATTCTGTGTCCGAATCTGAGGCAGATTCCGAGTCATCGTCCGGATTCTGGAAGAAAACATTGATTTAGCACATTCAAGAGTCCCTTTATACTGAGAGTCAAGACAATGTGAATCCATTTCTGATTGGTTCCCGTATTTTAGGCCTTCACAGTGTCACAAACGGGAATAAAGATTACATTTTCGCCGATTGCAAAGATTATAATCTGGAATGGACCTGGGAATTATGGGTTCGGCAAGGAACAAACGGAATGAGAGAAGGAACGGAAAAAGGAATTTGAGAATGGGCCGATCAAAGATTACGAAAAACGTTCAATTTCTGTAATCCTTATTCCCGGTTGTGACTCCATGAGGGGGTGTTGTCTTGACTCTCAGTATAAAGGGACTCTAGCACATACCATCAGTCGTAATAAGAGGCGGATCCAGCAATTTGGCAACACCGGATTCCTCCATTTAAATGAATTTTAAATAATCGATAATTGTCCAAGCACCTGGTTCTTCTAAGAATCGATACATTTCCATATAGGTTTAAATGGAGAAAAAAAATGTTGCCAATTTGCTGGATCCGCCAATTGTAAATATGCGGTATCACAGATGAAAGAGTGACGCGGAATATTTAAAGATTTGATGGTCGATCGATCAATTGAAAATTTTTTTCTTTCACACACTTTGGGGTTTATATATCAAATTTATGAGGATTCATTGAAAATTCATAGCAGATTCTGACGGACGACGCTCATTGACTCAATGTGTAAGATAGTGATAGCATTATAATATCTCCCTCTCTCTTTCCCTCTCCCCTTCTTTCTCTCTTATACGCATCCAGTCAATGAGCCACGTCCGTTTTGGTGGTTTCCGATATAAATGCAAGTTTTCAAGTTCCAGAGCTCTCAAGAAACGACGTTCAGGACTTTTCCATTTAAATGATGAAGTATGGCAGGAGGTCTGCAACGTCGAAAACCAATATAGACGCTCCTGTTTAATACATTGTCAATATTTATTTGCTCTTATAATGTGTTGCAGCGCTCGCATTTACTCATGGAGTATTTCATCGGTGGAGATTTACTGGGTTTTTTTCGTTACTCAGTGGAAAAAGTCAATGTGAGGGATCGGCCTTGATATCAAAACCTTAAACGTTTATATCTTCATTGACACGAAACGGAAAAGTTCGAAAGTGGTTTCATCGTTTTTTCTCGTAAATTTCTCTCAAGAATCACCCCTTAAAGTTTATAGTGTGACAGTGTAAACATTAGAATTTAGAGTTTTGGTCAAACATTTTACGTCAAACTTCTCTCGATGCCTCGTTGCAATGTGCGTATGTTGTCGCTCCGTTCCGCTTGAAGTGCGTTTTCACATTAAGAATGAGCAGGAAAACGCATAGTTTGAGTCGAAACATGTATGACGTATTTCAACAAAATTACAGGTAAAATACAATCGGTACACTACAAATCAGACAGCAACTTTTGAATGAGATACGGGGAGTTTTTAGTATTTTGAATCACTTACCATCATAGTTTTAAAAGGTAGAAACTGGTGTCCAAGTAAAGCACAAAATATGATCAATTCTGCCCAAATCATGACTGATTATGTTCCTGAAACTTTTCTTATGTTCAGTTACCCGTTGACTGATGCAAACTGATACTGACTACCTGTAATTATCATCATTCATTTTTTATGGTAAAAGAAAAGCGATCAACAATCCGATCTAATGAAACTTAATCGACCCACAATTTTCAAACTGAAATTTTCACTTAAAATTTTTCCTAAACATAATTCGTCTGATCCGTAGGTTGTGAACCTCTCGTCTCTTCTCTTTGAAACTTTGAACTTTAACAAAAAAAAAAGAGAAAGCAAAACCTCGCCCATACATCTGTTGCATGAACTGTAATTATTTTCTCCATTACTTGACACACGCAAGGATATAGCAGTATCTATGCTTTTAATTCTTAAAAACCATTTATTTGTGCACGCAAGAAAAAATTATTCTTCCAGACAAATCGTGAGGAAAAATCATTTGCCCAAGAGCAAATCCTCGAAGGGGTTTCATTCTCATCAAAAATTACGTTGCTAAAATTTTAAATCCACTTCAAAATGATCACATTTTCAATCTCTGTGTAAAATTGCCTTTAAATAATACCCATCAAATATCAATTGAATCACACAAAAACACACCGATTCGGGTTTTTTTCGATTTTCACTTTTTTACGGTTTGGTAACACTTATGGATAGAAGCATCTGCACGCAATAGGAAATTTCGAAATTGCAATCGGAAGTGCTCGGAACAGCGACGGGAAAAGGGAAAAATCGATGTATTTCATTGGAATTACCAATTTTTGGCCGTTTCAAGGGAGACGGGTTACCGTCCGATTTTACGGTTTTCTTTTTTCGGTTCAGTATACCTTGTACCAACAAGTTATATACATATTTAAGCGTTATTCAGGTCGAAAAATATAAATTTTTCAGGGCAGACTATGAAAAATCAGTATCTGAAAGTCGGTGAGAACGAAAACACACCAACTCGGAAATTTTTAAACGCTTAATTCTCTGTCATAAAACATGGTGTATCGATTTCAACTTGGTGCTTTACAAAGCCTCTAAGTACTTGTCCTTTGGCACCAAAAAGGTTTTTCTTAATCTAACCTCTTCGTCCGCTGTGCAGTTTTAGGTGTTTCCTTAAAAAATTTTTTTTCCGAGTTGGTGTGTTTTCGAACTCACTGATTCAATTGAGTTATCAATGATTAAGTAGCCTGTGTGGTATTGTACAAGTAAATAAGGAAAGAAAACATATTGATAAGGAAAGAAATAAATGAAATTAAAAGCTGTATACGCAATTTAATAGCTTCAAAGCAACATTGGGAATAATTGGGAATTTCTCTGTTTTTGCGGGCCACGTGTAAGAAAGTTTGACTAAAATTTACGTCACGAAAATACCGTTTCTGGCTCATGCAAAAAATCACCAATCTGCATAGGGAAAATGATAGCGCATATGTTATGTCTACAATGAGCCAAAAAATAGTAGTTCTTCACTGCAAAATGTAGTCCTTTGGCTACAGGGCCAATTGAATACTCTTTTATGAAGGGTACTATAAGCCCCCTCCCCTTTGATATACATGTTGTTGTGGCATTTGAAGAACATTGTTGATCATTCATATTATTGGCACTCAACTCTCCAAATCCTCAGCGAAAATTGTTATCATCAATTATATGGAAATTTTCTTCTCCTCAAAATACTATTCTTCTGTTCCTCAATTCGTTTCAAGTCTACAGAGCAAAGGAGTCTTTGTCAAGACCTTTTTTTCAGTAACGTGGCACCGCTTGAATCAAGCAGAAATCGAAAGCGAACTCTTAGGGGTTTATTATATTTGTTCACGTAATATTGTTCGTTGGGAAAGTTTGATTAGTTCCTCACTGTAGTTCAATAAAAGTTCCCAAGTCGGTGCTAATTTCATCAGACGGGTCTGTAACTAAACTTGAGTCAAGAATCGAAATGTGCGAACAGAGGCACTTGAAGATGCAGGGCATTTTTCACCTTTGTTCATGAGAGCTTTTATCAGTGAGGAGTTTCTCAAAGTTGAACAATTTCTCACCCAGAAATATCCATCAGGGGAAGGGGGCTGTTGGACTATCGCCATTTCAGGGAACCTATTTGTAGCACACAGAGAAAATAAGTTCAGTCTTGTAAGTCAAAAAGCGGTAGCCCATATCGATTGTATCCTCTTTGGTTTAAGTGACCGTGCTAACTTTTCGGTTCTTGTAACCAAACTTTTCTTCCTCTTCTTCCTCCTCCATTATTCCATTATCCATATTCCATATGATTAGGGCATAGCCCTGTTTGTCAGGTCATCCAGTATCAAGCACAATAATCTAAATAAATATTAAAAATCTTAAAGTCAAACTTTTCAATTACACAATTAATCTGTAAACTATAAAAATAAAGTCTGAATGATGAACACCGATATTAATACGGCAGAAAGCTTTAGAAAAATACGTACCGAAAATGAGATGAAATATAGTTGAGAAATAAAAGAAGCATTAAGGATTCATCCGCCGACATGCCGCCAATATAACAGTGCTTCGATTCGGTGACAGTTATTGCCTATTTTCCGTATTTGATTTTCCTATTCCAACATTGCTGACGAACGAACCAAATCGCAAATAAAAACTGAGAAGGCTTTTCTCGATGTATATTCAACCATTTTTACCACACTGACTGGTAACTACGCATCTGAAAGCCAGCGCACATGCACAGATGATAGAAATCGGATACCTCAGCAGCCGTTGTAACCCCATTATGCCGAACGCCCTCGCCGAGCTAGCCCGCGAATCTCATCATTTTTGGGCCTGAAAAAAATCTGAGTCCCTGTATCGGGACTATATTGTAATCGCATTGGTTAGCGAAAGTATTGCATTGTTTCACTTCAGGAAAAGTGTATTGCTCTGTGATTAGTTGATGAGTTTTACTTTTGCTCGGAACATTTTTCTCGATGTGTTCATGACCCAACTCTGCCGCACATCGTCGTCCTTAGGTCACACTGGAAAAAAAACACATTGGATCTAGAGTCCAGACTCTTGAAAACATTGTCAAGAAAAGATACTCTTGATTCAAAATCGGATTTTTGCTTGAATCAAAAGAAAATCCGCTTAAATTAAGAGGCTTGGTCCTTGATTTAAGCTATAGATTCTGATTGAATCAAGAGTACTTTTTTTTGTCGATGTTTTTAAGAGTCTGGTCTCTAGATCCGATGTGTTTTTTTTCTTTTTTTTTTCTAGTGCAATACGTGTGGGGACCGCAGCCATTCAAGCGGGCAATACATTTAAACGATCAATGTATTTTTCAAGAAATTAAAAATTTCGCTATAAAATCAGTAATAGTTGACTTCATTGGCACTCAAAGCAGCACTGGGAATATATCAAAGAGTAAGAAAAACATACAAGCATTTAGTAGCGCATGCAACGAATATTAAATCAACTTCGGTACCGCGTCTGGATGCAAATATTCGGGCTCTACGAATGTCCGTGATGCATACGCACGAAATTGAAGGCGTTTTGACACCCACCGCTTCACCCGCGACGCGGCGGCGTTTCACTGCGAAGTTTCAAAAAGACAGAGCACTCTTAACTCTTTGCTTGTGCAACAAGAATATCTTTTAGGCGCAAGCAGTTGCACAAAGGCGTTCGATGTGAATATCTTTTTTGCCTCAGTTTTGATATCACGATGTGCTGGGCATGATTTGTAGAGCAACTGTTCGTGCCCATGATATGCCATTGTAATTTAAACAAAGGCTTGAATTCTTCTTGATTCTCGTAGCGCTGCCCAATACGCCGCACAGTGGATCGCCTCGATTTACTATTTCGCCACGGAGGTGTTGCACAGTATCATACGAGATTAAAGGCACCCCAACGTATCATGATTGATGGCATCTTTCATAAACACGAAAATCCCTCTCACATTAAATCGAGTGGCGATGACAAAAAGAGAGCGGTAGTCGAAACATTTACGAAGTTCTAGTATTCGTATTCAAGAACGTTTAGCATGATTTTTGACTTCATTAGAGGAGAAAGTGACTTGATTCAAATAAAAGTATGCTCAAATCCATCCTCTTTCATTCAGCGATTCTATTCTTGATTCAAAATAAAATCTTCTTGACGGCATACTCAATAATGTCTCTGCCTTAATCGAGTCACTTTTTCCTCGAATGAAATTCAAAAATTATGCTAAACGTTATTAAATACGGATGCTAAGACTTGATGAGTTTTTGGACAACCGCCCTCTTTTTGTGCCATAGTATCTTGATTTATTTTGCAAGGAAAGCTCCGAACTCTTGAAGGATGCCTGTCATTCTTAATATATTGGAGCGCCTTCAATTTCGTATGATACTGTGCAACACCTCTGTTGTGAAATGGTTGCTTGAGGCGCCGTGGCACTCTGCGCCACGGCCGGCTGGCCAGCGCCTACAAACCTAACAGGGATACTTCAAGCATTGCGCAATGCGTGATGTATCCCCTTAGGTTTGTAGGCGCCGGTGGTTGGTCCTTTTAGATTTCGGTTTTTACATATATACGCTTTTGGAATTTTAACGATACGCTAGTGATAATGCGACTACTCTTACACTACCGTGCTAAGGAAGAACGCCGTATGGGCCTCCGGCCGTTGCCAAGTTTTCTTTGATAAAAACCTATTTTACTAGAAAAACTGTGAATATTTTTTTCCAACATTTTCAGACAATTGTGTATGCAATTCAATCTAAAATATCTGAAAATGTCAAAAAAAAATGTGCATGGATGTCATCAAAAATACAGGTATTATCTAGGAAAATCAATATCTCAACTCTCGAATGTTCATACGGCGTTCTTCCTTAGCACGGCAGCACAGACAGGAGTGTTGATCAAACCACTTGGTCAGGCAATTTTAGGCGAGCAGTCACTTACCACTAATTGTACGTTTGCCAGATTTGTGATTTAATATAACCGTCCTTACATCTATGCAAAGGCACTACCTGCAGTGGAATATCCCTGCAAGCTGCAAGCAGTCGCTGAAAATAGCCGTACATAATAGAGTCCAAGATGAGACTCAAATATTCTCTCTGTCGCTAGTTCCGCGCTTGAGAGCGATTGGAAGGTGTGTCATGGTCAGACCGGAAATTTTCGTTTCTCACCAGCTTTCCATGGGTCGCTTTTCCCTACAAGAGACGACCGAATTGTTAGAAACCCGCGATATTGGCCTAAGTAGCTCTTTGTGTATTTTGAAGTTGTAATAATGGAACCAGGATATCGACGGTGAAACTACCAAACCACGTATCTCGTTTGCGGTGTTTAAAAATCTACGCTCACATTTTATTTTTTTTGGGTAGACCAAATCAATATCATCCCTTGAAATTTTCACAGAATTTTCTCCGCACGAGGAGGAAAAATCGCAGAAATTTTCAAGACTGGACGTTAAGTAGTTTTTCATTTAAAAAATAAAGTATGACAGGAAGTCTGCGACGTCGCAAACCGAGATACGTGGTTTGGTAGTTTCACCGTCGATATGTACACTTGCGCCGATTGTTAGCAAACAGGGACTCAATACACGGCACCAATTGAGGTGAGAGTATATTGAGCTGAAACTTGATTTGTTACTTTGACAGCAATAAGCAAAGATCGTGACAAGTTGCAATTCGATCGGTAGATTATCGTGATTTACCACGGGGAATTCACCGCGATATGTCGAATGGCCAATTGTAATATATTCAGATAAAATCACGATAAAATAGCCATGATGATCAACATTTGAAAAATCACTCTCAATTTCATCATCATAATGAAATAACAATTTTTTATGACGGTAAAATCGTCATTCAATCGTGACAAATCGAGAATAATTGATGATGGCAAAATTGCACCTTTATTTCGATAAATTACGATTTTTCCATAAGCTAATGCTACTATGGGATGAGGAAGATCCCTCCGTAACTCTCGTGAGGGTACTTCAGTGGTAAAATTTTGGTTCTTTGAACGCCGAATGCTCAAACAATGACTTTCCAGCAGAACTGTATGACTCTCTCAATTTCCTCTCCTTTTTTCAATGTAAATATATATGTCGAAGGCAATTAGTCAAATCAGGCATTTTCTCAAATGCCGAGGCCGGTAGTCAAATTTTGACAGTTTACGGAATTCTGTAAAAGTAACTCTTCAAATCCGAGAACTCTCCTTGTTCCTTCCTTCTTACATGCCTTTAGTACATTTGAATGTTAAAATTTTAAAAATTCCATGTTTTATGACGTGCTGAAAATGTCATGATAAATGTGTATTCAGGATCTTATGATCGTTTAACATACGATTGTATGCTGCATATGTTTATGGAGAAATCTTTCTTACAAGAGCAACGAATTATTTTGTCTAAAATTAGGGTAAACAATCAAAATGTCAATCTAAGTAAGAATATTTGACTATATGCCTGCATTTGACAAAATGCCTGATTTGACTATTTGCCTTCGACATATATTAGTGTGGAACTCGAGAAAGTCACAACAAACCTGTGACGAGTTATGACAGAGATAAAATTATAACAGAAAAAATTCATTTGATAGACTTTAGACGGATTGCTGCCGCGAATCGACAAACCCGATCCATTTGCAATGAACTACTCTGTCATATTTCATCTTGGATTCGTGCAGTTTAGAAACCTCAGCTATTATTCCCCGGGCTTCGACCAATTTTTTTTTCGATGCTGCAGTTACGAGTCCTCTCTCCCAAGCGCCGATGCAACGCTGCCAGACGCACAAATCGAGTTTTGTGCTAGGCATGTGTGCCTATTCTTAGAGTACATTGACAGAGAGAATTTGGACATGACGCCCCTCCACTAAATTCCCTTGATTCAATTCATTTTCACGCGGTTGAAGTATAAAGAGCTGCGATATTGATTCATTTTGAACAATTGGACCACATTTTGCAATAAAGGAACCACTTTTTCTGGCTCATTTTAAAAACAACATATGCGACATTGGTTTCCCTAAGCAGAAAGGTTCTTTTATGGAGGAGCCAGAGATAGTGGTTCCTTATTGCAAAATGCAATCCAATTAAAGGGAATTTTTGGATGCATTTTGGAGTATATTTTTCCCCTTCCAAACATTATTGCCTCCCTCTGCCTTTTTCCTTCAAAATTGGACCACGATTAGCAGAAAGGAACCAAGCCGCATCCGTTACTACCAAATGTAACAGAGCAATTTAATTTTTTACAAGAAAACGTTTGTGCGGATTTTTTTGAAAATTTCAAGGCATTTGCTTCGCTCTTTATATGTAGAAAATTCACTAAAATGTTCACAAAAATTTGCACAACCGTTTTTTTGTAAACAATTAAATTGCTCAGTTAAATTTGGCAATAGCTGATGTAGTTCCTCAGTTCCTTTCTTTCTAACGCGGTCCAATTAAACTGGATTGTTCCGAGACCGAGATGGTGGTTACAGGACGTTTGGTCTAATTTTTTTTGTCCAATGAACTTTTCGTCCCATTTTGTTCGTCCACGGTTTTTAGTCCTTGAAAATTTGTCCAATATGATTTGGTTCTACCCAAAAATTGGTCCGTTTACTGTTTTTGTCCAAAACAATGTGCGGAGGATGTTTTGAGAAATTGCAACGAGGTGCAAAGTGGCAACAGAGCCCTGAGAGCTGCGAGTAGATGGCTCCTCATTACAATCGCTTCCTCCACGTTCGACTAATGGCCCTCATTTATTGGCTTGTTGGCCGATTCAAAAGGATAAAGATCTATATCCTACGTTTCCGATCCGGGGAGGATGCATCTGTGCTAAGGGCGTATATCATTCGGCCGAGTTCATTTCGCTCGGGCGACTTCAAAAACACTTCAGTGTTCGACGCATGCGGAAAAAAGGCGGGATATTATAAAATAGGGGAACAGGAAGCATCGTTAAGTTAGGTTAGTTTGCGGAAAATGCCTCGGTTTGCTCCCTCTGATCTTAAACGAATGCACATAGACGGTGGAACTGTCGGACCACGTCGCTGGAAAAAAAACACATTGGATCTAGAGTCCAGACTCTTAAAAACGTCGACAAGAAGAAATACTCTTGATTCAATCGGATTTTTGCTTAAATCAAGAACCAAGCCTCTTAATTTGAGCGGATTTCCTTTTGATTTAAACTTAAATCTGATTGAAGTAAGAGTATTTTTTCTCGTCAATGTTTTCAAGAGTCTGGACTTTAGATCCAATGTGTTTTTTTTTTCCAGTGTACCTCAATTGAACGTATTTCTGTCAAACGGAACTATGTGCATCATGAAGTGAGCCCTGTTATTCATTTATTCTTATGGATCTCAGGGATCATGTCTTTTTGCACATAGTCCCGTTTGGCAGAGATACGTCCAATTGCGGTGTTTGAAAGTATCCGCTCCCATTTTTTTTTTTTTTTTTTTGACGGAGAACAAATCAATATCATTCCTTGAAGATTTCACAGAGTTTTCTTCGCACAGAGAAGAAAATTCACGGAAGTTATCAAGAATTGACGTTGAGTAGTTTTCCATTAAAAAAATAAAGAATGACTGAAAGTCTGCGACGTCGCAAACCGAAGCACGTGGTCTAGTAGTGATGAGCCAACCTGTCATGTTGAAGTGATCACTTAGCTAAGCGAGTTTAAAAGTTTAAAACGCCTTCAAAATGGGCTGATACGTTGCCATACACTCGTGCACGAATAGTTGTATCCAAAAGTTCAGGCCAGGCTCGGACTAGCCATATGGCCGATCTTCCATTGGCAGATATGCCCCCTTGGCGCGACAAGAACGCGCCTCTCTGACAGATAGTAAAATAAGAAGAGAAAAAAAATTACGACCGAGAATAAACGCGAAAACTGTCTTAAATGAACGGGAGAAGAGAGACCTAGGAGTAAAGAAAGGTGCTTTTACGCATGATAGTGGTGAACAGAGAACTACTTTCTGAAGCGCGTGAACACTTTTCTGTGAAATTTTCACCTTTTTGTCGACATACAGGCGCTTTATCATCCCCCTTCTTAATTCAATTTCCTTGGAAGCGATGGTCGGTTCGATTTTTACACATACGCACCCATTATAGACCTCTTGAGAGACTTTTAAATATATTTCCTCCTTTTCAAAATGACTATTGATTTGGACCTACCTTCGCCTTTCTCGGGCAAATTTAACCTTAATTTATCTCGAAATTGAAAAATAAGATACATCTAAATTGTAATGCAAGATGCATGTCCACATTGCATATGAAACATGTAAGACGCGATGGCGTGAGTCGTGAACTCGCAATGCTCTGCTCTGTGCTACTAGTTTGAAGCACCATTACGAATAAGACAAACGCAAACAAACACAATATGGAAATAAAGCGAGGGAAAGGATGCGCGTTTACGACGGCGCAGAGATACAACTATTTGCACTTGATGGACGTCCGTGCTGCATCTGAAAAATTGAAGGCGCGATGACGCAAAGCGTGAGCTTTCAATGCTCTGCTATATATATTATGCTGTAAATGAATTGTCGCTCAGATTCGGGAGAAAAGTCAAAAAAGAGGCCTGAATACGTCTTCCCTGTTTTCGGCTGTGTTGATACTCGTTCTTTTCTTTTTTTCAGCTTCTTGTCTGATTCTTTTTTAGAGTGGATTTGCAGACCTACCGCAGCACTGGCTCGGTTCTTTTCGAAATAATGATGCTTAGATGCGTCTGGTGGCTTTAACTTTTTATGTTTTCTTTAATTCTAGAAGTTTGTCAGTTACTTCGATACGTTAAATTTTGCAGTTTTTACCCTCTACGATTAATAAACTTTTGACCTGAAAATAGCGTAAACTGCTTTGCCAAAATTTTCTGAACCCCTCTCCACGTAGGGTTGCCCTACCTGGAAATATAACATTACGCCCCTTTAATCAGCCAAGGGTCTACGCCCTCAGATGCGAGCCAGTCCGACCCTGGTTCAGGCACCCGAGCCATCTTTCACCTGTTGCAGCGAGTCACTCGCTGGACGAGCTTTTATAAAGTAGGTCAGGATTGCCAAACTAATTGCTCAACTCTTTGATCATCATTCATCATTAGGCGAATCTGAGCGTCGACTTCCGAAAGCAATGTAGGGGAGGTAGGAGTGCAGGGTTCCTAAAATATATTGTCTCTGGAGCGGACTCGAGGATTTTGAATAACACTGCTGTGCGAAGGAAGAACGCCGTATGAACATTCGAGAGTTGCCAAATTCCTCCGATAAAATAATTATTTTTTTAGGAAAGTTATGAATATATTTCCTTTAAATTTTATGCCACTTCAGATCAAATTACAAACAAAATTATCTGAGAATCGAAGAAAAATATTCACAAATTTTCCTAAAAATTAGTGATTGTTTAAGGAAATTTCACTGGAAAAAAAACACATTGGATCTAGAGTCCAGACTCTTGAAAACATTGACAAGAAAAAGGACTCTCGATTCAATCAGATGTAAGCTTAAATCAAAAGGAAATCCACTTAAATTAAGACGCTTGGTTCTTGATTTAAGCTTAAATCTGATTGAATCAAGAGTATTTTTTCTTGACAATGGTTTTAAGAGTCTGGACTCTAGATCCAATGTGTTTTTTTCCAGTTTTGGCAACGCCTGGAGGCTCCTACGTCGTTCTTTCTCAGCACGGCTGAACAGAAGAGCGAGAAAAGAGCAAACAGAGCAGCCGGCGAAACAAAACGGAGGAATTAAAACAAGAGGAAAATTTTGATGAAGCGGACGTCGCTTAACGCCGGCGGGAGAGCCACTTGAAAATGAATGAAGAAATTACCGCGGCGGAAAGGTCACCCGCGCGGCGCGGCGCACAGTGGGCGCGAGGCACCGGGCGAGCCCGGCGAGACCCCGCGGCGCTAACGCCCGACGAAGCGCGTGGGAGGCGGTAATCGGAGCGCTAAGCCAGTCGCGACAATAAACGTGGAAATTGAAATTGTAAACACTTCGAAACGGGGCTGAATTAGTAAACACGGCGCAGGGTTTATTTCCCACCCGGGAAAGCGACGTGTTGCTGCGCGAGGAGCGGGGGAACGCGGGGAGGAGGGGGCGGGGGGCGAGGAAGAGGGAGGCACAGCGCGGGGTGGATTAAGTTCAAAGACAAACTACCCGCAAAGGCTCAATTGCTCTGCCCCCCCCCCCCCCATGACACAGCGATGCCGAGCTCGTATTCGGTTTTTTCCCGGATCCTCCTGACGCTCTCCAAAAAGCAAGGACCCAAGGGTGGAGGAGTGAACAGATTGGCCCAGATATTCCGGACCACATTTCACCAAAAACTGCTGTTTGTCAAACCGCCGTCAACACCTACCAAGCGGCGAGTAGGCCTTCGGCCGTGCTCGGCAATCTTCGTAGCCAATCAGGTTGCCGCTCGCCGCCCGTGATCTCGAAGATGGTTCGGCTCCTACACCACCCCCAGCCCCACCCTACACTTTCCAAATTTTGGCATTCAGCCTGATTCTCTTTTCCGTAATTAATAACAATAAAAAATTCATTTAGTCATTTCTTAGCGGCACCTTGTCCAATTTGTGCCTAGAGCCTCTACAACTTTGCAAGTTTGGACGTTACCTTTTGAGAATTTCATCCCTTCCCTTTGAATACACTTCACACATCACACGGGACTTTTATCTGCATATTTACTTGGCTTTATTCACAGAGGATCTTTTAAGAAGTAAATTCTTTCGATAACTTATTGGGGATGGTCAAGTTACCAATTAGAGCCCACCATTCCATGCCATTATTATTACAGGACAAGGTTTCTTACCTATAATTTGATGGGCACCATGAGAATAATAGATAACCACAGTATTTGATCCGTGCCTTAAAAAATGAGCTGCTGGTGGCAGAACCATCTTGTGATGTTCATTAGGAATTTTTAGACCTTATTCTATTTTTTCAGCAGATGAACCTCACATGGTTATATGTAAAGTCTTGCTTCATTTTCCTTGAGTTCTAGTTAGTTTAATGCCAAACAACAAGAAAATTCATGGAGAAACATGCCTTAAAGGTGATAGTTCCCCCTCATACTTACTGTCAGAGTTCCGATGGAAAAAATTTTGTTGTCATAGGTAAATACGGTTTCCATAGCTTCTTCAGCTGCTAATAGACAACTATGCGGGTTTGCTGGAGAATTTGGTGACTGCTAGATTGTTAATTGGTATCTCCGAAGTCTGGTTGTTATAGCTACACTTGAAGCATTGGCTTCAACGCAACGCAAAATCAGAACCTTGGAGAGACCAGAGAACATCCATAAGAAAGTAAGTGAGGAGCAAGGTACCTATCATTGTACATCCATCTGGTTTTCACAACTACCGTTACTAGAGATTTAGGATTCAGATTTGCACATCAACCAATAAGTTTTTCGCCCCATCATCTTGAGATAAAGGCTGCCATGCAAGGCGCAGCCAGGTAGTAGTAGTCCAATGCTCATGGCAAGGCGCAGCCAGGTACCAGGTAGTCCAATGCTCATGCCACTCAATCAACACAAATATTATCCTAACTTACTACAAAATGGCTTGTTTCTTCTCTAACAATGGAACCGGAAAATGTTGCTTTAGACACGCAGGAAACTTCTTTGGTCGAGATGAAGAAAAGAAACGTAAATGAAGAAATGAGTCCGGAACATCTCGACCAGGTGCAGGCCGCTTTGTTTACGTTAGGAGTCCGGAGTATCTCGCTGCAATTTCACTTGAAACCACAATGAACAGATCAACGCGGTAATTGATATCTGATTTAACGAAATGGATAGATGGATGCGGACGAAAGTTCTTTTGTCGAGGTGAAGAAACGATAACGCTGAGAAAATTAGTCTGGAACATCTCGACTATCTCTACGAGATCCGCTTTGTTTATGTCCGGACTATGTCGCCGTTTGTTTGTTTACATTAGGAGCGAGTTTGACACCGATGACAGATTTTGGTCTTTGATGAGAATTTGGTCTGGAATATCTGGGCCAAACGCAAAAACCAGGGTGGAGTGCCTTTATAGGGAGAGTATGGACAACTCGGAAATTTAGAGGTTAGGTTTGATCAGGTCATGTAGCTCGTGGGGCCCAAAAGGGCAGCCAACCCATGAACTCGAATTGGACGTATTTCTGTCAAATGGAACTAAGCGCCGATTTGAGTTCCTTTTGAAGAATTTTGCATGCCGGGTAGCGCGTTCCGTCAAACGGAACTAAGCGCCATGGAAAAGCATTGCGAATATAGGGCGGAATGAGCCCGACGCGACGCCCGGATCCGCCGCTGATCCAATTAAGCCCCCCTCTACCTTCCTATCCCTATGGCGCTTAGTTCTGTTTGACAGAAATACGTCCAATTATTGTACTAATTTTCACTATTTTTACTACCCGTCGTTTCATAAATTATAAAAGCACGAATAAGACTTTGATTTCGCATTAATTTTCTCAGTTTCTAAGTCTTAATCCTTATGGACGCTTGTATATAATGCGCTGTCGGCCATATTGATTAATCTTTCAAATGCATAAGTTGTCAGCGGCGTTTTTCTTGTGATTTTTGTTTTACACGTTGTCGCCTTTTTGGGCCCTAAGAGCTGCATAAGTCGAGTCGTCCATACTCTCCCAAAAAGGTACTCTACCCAAGGGTAGAGTTACCTCACTCATTCTGAAATATTCATTTAAAAATATAAAGGCGATCCTGCAATTAGGTTTATTTCGAGGAAAAAATTCAGGTTTTTTTTTATATGTATATTAAAGTAGACCGAGGAGCTAAGCGAAGGGGCAATAAGCAAAATTTGAAATTCCCACCAATGTGGAATGGCGGGAATTTAAAAATTGGCAGAAAATTGAACTAAACAAGAGGTGTTGAATCTAGCAATAAGAGACAGCAAAGCGCGCTCCGGGGTTGGGGTACTCGGCCAGAGGGCCAAGGCCTCTAGTTCTCCAAGATTGTTCCTTCAGGCTAGGTTCAACGCTCGAACTATGTCGCGGAGTGGTTTGCACTTGAAAACTCTACTCGGATGCAGAAATCGTCGCAGTCGGGCCCGATTTTCCTGCTCGGTGGGTCTACACATAAAAGTACATCGACACAGAATGAGGCCGCACTGCCTGCAATTCGCACTTTTGGCGTCCGGGCAGACTGCTCTCTCTTCCACGGTAAGATTGTTGAAGGCGTCCAAAGCATCTCTACAGTTCAGCCTTGCTGATCGGCCATGATTAGGGGCACTGCAGTCATCCAGAATGTGATGTCTCCTCAATTTCACCCTGAAATGTTGCATCATCTCCTCAAAAGTCGGGATAGAATCTGCATCTGAGTTAGATGGCGAACCTTCGTCGGATGACCCGTTGTCATTCGCGTTGTTCTGGAATAAAACACGAGTATCAATCACTTGCACTCGGCCACTTTCTTGTATTGCATTTTGCAATAAGGAAACACCTCCAGGGGTTTCCCATAAAAGCACATATCGACGGTGAAACTACCAAACCACGTATCTCGTTTGCGGTGTTTAAAAATCTCCGCTCACATTTTATTTTTTTGAAGTAGACCAAATCAATATCATTCCTTGAAATTTTCACAGAATTTTCTCCGCACGAAGAGGAAAAATCACGGAAATTTTCAAGACTGGACGTTAAGTAGCTTTTCATTTAAAAAATAAAGTATGACAGGAAGTCTGCGACGTCGCAAACCGAGATACGTGGTTTGGTAGTTTCACCGTCGATATGTGCGTGGGGAAACCAATGACATCGATGTTGTTTCTAAAATCGGTCAGAGGTAGTGGTTCCTTATTGCTAAATGTAATCCACTTACAATTGCGTAGCCAGGAAATGGGGGGAGGGGTATTCGCACACTTTAACCATTCTTCCTATAACATTTTTCGATGTCCAAATTTAACATAGGAGAAACTTTTTCTCCTAGATCCATTTAGGCACGAACATGAAGCCTGTGCCGAGGGGCACTAAGAAAAAATTTGGATCAAATGAACCGGAAGTGTGTTGTTTTATATCGGCCCCACTCGGCTCATGTAACCGTATCTTCAGTTTATACGACCGAGCTTTCACATTAAACCGAAGTATATAATAAGCTCGGTTACATTAATCGAGGATATGGCTCCTAAAACCGAGAGCACGGCTACACAAACCGAATAGTTCGGCCGATATAGAACACCTTACATAAACTAATGTCACACAATCAAGCCTGCCATCAAAATATCAAAGTCGGGTATTGTGATTATGGCATATTTGATGACTTGGACCAATCACAACACTTGACCTTGATATATTGATGGAGTTATAGGACATTCCGTCGACGACTTTTTGTCCGCGCACCTGTTTTTTCCAGTAACTTACGTCCACACGTTTTTTCGGCACGGGAGTTCCGGTCCACGTGCCAGTTGAGACCCAAAGTTAATTGGCCCACATGTAAATACAAACGACAATTGCTCACGACGTTTTTGGATGAAAATGTAAAATGTCTTAGAAGAATGGGGGTTTGCTAGTTTTTTTGTTTTTGATCTATTTGGTCCAACGGAAAATCCCACCTATAATAGTTACCGGATCTATGTCAGCAATTCTTTCGTTCACGATAACTATCGTTAGATTTACGTTAGCTGTCTCAAATTTTGTAATTTTGTCCATTTTGATCTGATGAAGAACTGTATAGATTTTCGGTTATATCGCATTTACCGTTTACTTATAAACGGTAAATTAACGTAAGTGCCCTACTTACGCTGTTTTCCACTAAACTGTTTTTATGAAAGTTCCATTCCTTGGTTTCCTTGGTAACCTTTGTTTGCTATCAGCTGATGTTTTATTTCCATTTCTCGGCCAAGTCAACGGATTTTATATATATTTTTTTTTATTTTTATTTTTATTTTTTTTTTAAAAAAAAAATCATTGCCAGGTTAGTTCTAATTTTTTTGCCAGCATTTATTCTACCCCTCCCCTCCCAGCTCATTTTTCTAACTCCCGTAGCCCCCCCCCACTAATTTTATTTTTCTATTTTTATTTTTCTTTTGAAATTCTGAATAACCTCAAAATGGCGAGGAAAATGGTGGAAACTTGGTATTACGGACGTTTACGGGTGGATTCGCATGCTGCCATTTTGAAACTATTTGACATTTCAGAAATGCATTGCGGAAGAGGCATGTTTTGTCGAACCAAAAACCAACAGGACCCAGAGTTTCATTCGCATCCAACCGTAAACGTCCGTAATACCAAGTTTCTGCATTTTCTAGATGCAAAAGGATTGATAAGCATAAAACTGCATTTATCCCGTTTAATCTAAGTTCATCCTAATTCAGTAACATTCATCCTTGCCGGACAAAGAATTTGATTTTAAATTAATTGAATTATAACATAAATTAAATGTGTCGAGTTTTATAAATTGAGATTAAGATACAAAAAAAAAATCACACATTGGTAGGTTATAGGTTATGTTACATTTTTTTTTGTCTACCGGATCAAGACCCTCTTCACGCTCTTAACCTCTCACCATAAATTGTGCTGAACACTTATCAAGTGGATTGCCGATCTCTCCAATTGAAAAAAAAAGAAAAAAAGAAAAAGTTTATCAAACAGCAGGAAAAGATTACAGTAACGCCATTTCAGTTCACCTTAAATTTCAAGGTAGGCAACACGAGTTTCTACGTGGTTGAATGGCGGTATTGTCGTCGTGAAATTACAGTTTGCCTTCAATGATTAGTGTAGGCAACACAAGCTCTCACGTGGTCGAAGAGTGGTATCATCGTCCGTGCAATAGACGTTCTCTGTCTGCTAATTTGTTTTTATGTCATGTCGGGACCGCGTTTGTCAGTAAAGTAGTTGCTCCTCTTAACTGTTATTCATTAAGCTGTTTTTATTTTTTTTTTACTTCCCGTCCGAGCACATGAACACTAAAAGAGAGAGATGAGGATGATGATTATGATTCTGATGCTGATGATGACCATGAAGAAAAAGGAAAACAACGAATGGTGCAGAACAAGGAAAGTGAAAGAAAATAAGCTAGAATAAGTTTAGAGAGAAGCAGAAGATAATGAAAGTGGGAGAAGCAAACAGACAGAAGAAATGAAAAGTAAAAAGAAGAAAGCAGTGAGAGGGAGATTGAAATAAAATAAGAACGTGGAAATAGTGGAATTGCTGTTTCATCGTAAAATTGCACGATTACTTGGAACGTTTTTAAAAAATAGCATTCCACCAAACTGGAAATGATAAATTAACGTCATTTCATTTCGCCCTCAATTTCAGTGTAGGCAACAGGAGCTTCCGCGTGGTCGAAAAGCGGCATCGTCGTGAAATGGCACGCTCACTCAGGCAAAATAAGCTTCCATGTGGTCGAATAGTGGCATCATCCCCGAAACAATATCGACCTAATGCTCCCCGTAACTAAATTTTTGGTGAAGCATCTAGACCCGTGACTTCATGTCACGGGCTTTCCGCTAGTAATATATAGTTGAGAGTTTTGGTAAAAATGGGGGAGCGTCAATTCCATTCGACAAAATTCACTAAAACTCTCTACACCTCTTTGTAACAGGACTTAATTATCTTTCAAGAAATTCCCACTTTGTTATACCTGAACCGGATAAACCTCTATATTTGCCTCAGCTAGAGGCTCTTAGATTTTTCCTGTGTACGATAAGTATCTTGATTAATTTTGCGAGGAAAGATCTTTACTTTTAAAGGATGCCTGTTATTCTTAGTACGTTCAATTTCGTATAATACTGTACAACACCTCTGTTGTGAAATAGTTGCTTCAGGCGCCGCCGCACGGCGGGCGGGAAACGCGCATTAACGCCTACAAACCTAAGCGGATACTTCACGCATCGCACAATGCGTGAAGTATCCACTTAGGTTTGTAGGCGCCAATGCGCGTTTGTGCAATGCGTGAGGTATCCACATAGGTTTGTAGGCGCCAGTGAGCCTCTCGAGCTGGCAGCACGCCGCTCCGCTCTGTTAGGCTTTACAATTTATACTCGAATAGTCAGCGTTTTTTAACTCATGACTTTGAAATATTTGCACACTCTGTATTGATTATTCTCATTTAAATTGATGGGGAAAAATATGTATCAATTTATCAAAGGAGAATAATAATACAATGTGTGTTTTTTAATTATTGGTGGTGTCAAATTTAATGATTTCCAAAGAACTTTAATTTTTTCTTTTACATTTTGTGCTGTTATTGTGCTGCAGCGAGGTGTGCGCGCAACCAAACGCTCAAAATTTGACGTATTTGTCTCTAAAAGATCGATGTACAAATGGGTTAAAACTAAAGATTGCGTGCTTCTTGGTTTTTTTTTCTCTTTTATTCATTTTTGCAGTTTCTGTCGGCACAACTGCGGCTCATTGAGATTAATGTCGCTTGGAAAATGTTTTACAAATATTTGCCACGTTTTAAAAATATAAATATTTTCAAAATCAAGTAATAATTTCGTAAAGAAAAAATAAAAATAAAAGAATTAAAAAAGTACCTATACATATATAAGGTATATTGCACATCGAATACTTTAACGATAGAAATAAAACCAAATATTCACCAATGACAATTTAAAACGATGATTCAAGAGGAGAAAGTAATAACATTTCATTTACAAAATGAGCAACCATAACAACACCTCTTTCTCTCTCGATTTCTCATTTCCATATTGTCAATACAATTTTACATACGGACTTAAATATAACGCTTGGACCAAGTCACTGTTGCTTATTTTACGTGTGGGTGTTAACTACTGGACAAAAAAGGTGCGCGGACAAAAAATCGCTGACAAAATGTCCTGAAACCATTGATGGTACGGTTTGATCTGGCGACACTAACTTTACTGTTTTTACGGCCGAACTTTTACGGACACTCAAAGAACTTACCACCCCACCCGCACCGCGGCCGGCGTGGCAGAGGGGTGTACGACGAGGACCTAAAAAGCGCCTTCAATTTTTCGTTAATGCTGTAAAAATACAGTAGGCACGAATAGTTGCAAGCACGTATGCGAAGGATGTGAGACCAGAGCATCTCTTTTGCTTCACTCTTGCGATGTGCGCTAAAAGTATAGTGTGGCGAATTTTACCAGAGGTATGGTAAATTATATCATGAGTCGACTTGATTTTTGACACAGTGATACTGTAGAGTGAGGATAACCAAACATCTGTGACGTCAATGATACGTTTGGTGAATACGATTAGAGTTACGGTATGTGGTAACATCGAGTCTGTTGGTAATTAGCATGCTCGTGCTACTATCACTCAGCCCATACTTTTTTCAGTGAGCTGAGCATGATTTGTAGAGCAACTATTCGTGACTAAGATGTGTCTTCGTAGTGATAATCGAAGGCTTCCTGTCGTTTTGGATCCTTGCAGTGAAGTCTGTCGCCAAGCGCCAAGCCTCCGCGCCGCTGGTGAAGCAGCGATTGCCTGGAGAGCAATAAAACGCCTTCAATCCCTTGCGTATGCAACGCGGACATCCGTGGAGCTCGAATAGTTGCATCCAGGCGTTAAAATGAAATTCGTTTAGTTCTCATTTTATGCGATGCTGAGTGAAGACGTTGTTCTCGTTTCTCTTACACATATTCCAGCTTTGCTTAATGTACCAAGGAAGTAAACTATCACTCATTTTTATCGCGACATTTTCAATTTTCCGAAAGTGCATTTATTGTTAAAATACACTACAACATCCCGGTCCTCAAAATCGCAAAAAAATTCAGATATCTATCTGAGCAGTATTTGTACAGTTTCTTTGAATTTACTTCAACGAGACATTTTCTTTTTACTTTTCTCTCTTTTGGAACTATACTTTTAACGTTCAATTTTCAAATTTTCAAAGAACAATCCTCAAAGCCGGTCTAAAAATCCTCGCATAAAATTCTTGTTAAGGTGTTGACAAAAATCACACACGTGTTCTTTTTAAGTTTTCCTTTATTTTAAATAGGTTTCTGCACTTTTGGGGGTGAGTCTCGATATGATCCTTGCGCCATTGGAGTAATATACCACTTTACATTAGGCTATGCTAGGCGAAGGTACCCTCTCAGACAGCTCCGTGAACGGCTTTTAGGAAGAATGTACGGTTTTTTTTTTCATTGATAAATTAATGAATACTCTATGAACTGAAGAGGATCTCTTAACTAATGAACTTTGCCCTCAAAAACATGAGTGGAAGGTTGAATAATGAGCATGGAAGCCAGGATCTTGGACAAGATGAGCAGGCGAAGATATCAAAGGTGAGCTTGGAGTCCGATCTCTTGGACGCAATTCTACATTATATTATATTACGATTTTGGAAGATATTTGGACCGCGTTAAACCGAAAGGAACCAAGCCACATGAGCTATTGCCAAAAATCGGGCGATTTAATTTTTTACATGAAAACGATAGTGCGGATTTTTGTGCAAATTTCAATGAATTTTCTCCACAATATAAAGCAAATTCTTCAAAATTTTCAAAAGAATCTGCACAAACGTTCTCTCGTAAAAAATCAAACTTCCCTGTTAAATTTGGCAATAGCTCATGTGGCTTGGTTTCTTTCTGTTTAACGCGGTCCATTTTTTGGCTCGAACATTCCTCAATAATTGATATGGAGGATAAACGTTCGATTTCTCCAAAATCACTCACCTATACTGCCGTGCTAAAGAAGAACGCCTTATGAGCCATCAAGCGTTGCCAAATTTCCTTCGACAAATGACGAAGATTCAAGAAAATTTGTGAATATTCCTCTCCCGATTTTTCAGAGAATTTCGTTCGTAATTAGATCCAAAAAGTCTGAAAATTTCAAGGAAAAATATTCAAAACTTTCTTCAAAAATATATATTACCTAAGAGGAAATTTGGCAACATTCGCATGTTCATACGGCGTTTTTCCTTGGCACGGCAGTATAATGGTCGAATTTGATGTACCTACATCGATTGTATCCAGAACGGATGGCGCCATATCTGAGAATTCACGCTGATATCTGTGACGCTTAAGCAGAATATTTGGATCTTAGACTTCTGCTTGACTCAAAAACAGTCTCATCTGTTTCAGCCTCGAGCCTCGCAGCGCCGCAGGGCCAGCCTCAGGCAGGAGCGCCCCTGGGGGCAACCACCGGGACCTCGGTTAAAGTCAATCGGAGGACCTTCAGGGACTGGAGGAGAGGAGATCCCACTTTGGTCAGAAACCTCGGCAATAGAGATTCCTTAGGTAAGATCAAACACTGGGAAAAAAACACATTGGATCTATAGTCCAGACTCTTAAAAACATCGACAAGAAAAAATACTCTTGATTCAAACGGATTCTTGCTTAAATCAAGAACCAAGCCTTTTAATTTGAGCGGATTTCCTTTGGATTTAGGGAAAAATCTGATTGATTCAAGAGTATTTTTTCTTGTCAATGTTTTCAAGAGTCTGGACTCTAGATCCAATGTGTTTTTTTTTTTTTTTTTTTTTTTTTCCAGTGAACCACATGAATGCGTCATCACTAACAACTAGACCGTCGCACAGTGGATCGAGTCAATGGAGGAGATCGGACAAGATTTGGAAACTTTAAAAGCTCATAACTCCGTTCATGCAGCAATTTAAGATTATGAAAGTGGTTCTGTTGTTTTCCTCGTAAAATTTCCTTCCAGAAACACCACTTAAAATTTGAAATGTGTGGAATTAAACATTAAAATTTGCAATTTTTGTCATAAATTTCATGTCCGACCTCTCTAATTGACTCGATCCACTGTGCGTCGCGTCTTTAATGTATATTCAAAGGAAGTCGGAGTGGATCAGTTATTGGCAGAATGCGACCATTTGGAGGGGAGGGGGGCAGGAATCTGCCCGATGAAAAATTTTCTTTTTATTTGAATCACATCATAATCGTCTCATTCTAATCGACAAAACATATATAATCGCACAAAGCACTTCGACGGTGTTAGTCCGCAATCATATCTCGTTTGCGATGTCTGAAAGTCTCCGCCTCTATGTTATTTTTTTAAAGGAGAACGAATTGACGTCATTCCGTGAAGTTTTTTTCAGAATGTTCTTCGCTCAGAGAAGAAAAATCACGGCAGTTTTAAAGAATTGCCGTTGAGCAGTTTTCCGATTAAAAGATAAAGTATAACAGGGAGTCTGCGATGTCGCAAACCGAGTTATGTAATCGCCGACTTATACACCGTCGGTTTATGATTAAATCGGTGGTGGGTCAATATGGTAATTGGTCATCGTGTCATTGGTCAACTGTCTCTCCGCTCCGTCCCAAGTGATTTTCCCTTTTCAAATGGATCAAAAGACGGATTCGGATTCATACATTAATTTATGACATCTCGCTATCATAAGTACGCGTAGAATACAATCGATACAGTAAAAATTTCAAACATAGACTTCTACCTCTGAATGAGTTATTAGCGTTTTTAGTGTGAATGTCAATCACTTACCATCAGAGTTTGAAACTGAAGAAACTGGTGTCCTAGCAAGACAAAAAACAAGATGAATTCTGCCCCAGGCATGACTGTTTTAAGTGTTTATCACTGCTCCAAGCTTCAGTGACACCAGACTGATGAAAATTGATACTTTTATTAACCTCTCATTTATTTTAGTACTTATTTAAAGAGAAAGTAAAAGAAGAATTTTATCAAACAAAAATCAAACCGTCTGCAGTTTTCAAACTGAAATTCTCACTCAAACTTTGTCTGCCTTGACACGATTCGTCTGGTTCATAGAACGATTACCTCTCGCTTCCTCTCTGCGCCTGTATTGTTGAATCGCTATCGAATGGCCTTGATATCGATCGATAGTTTTCCTAAAATAGGGCTGTATCGATCAATGTTATTCGATAGCGATTCAACCACCGACCCTACTGGTGAACCAACAAGTGAATTTTTCTCGGCATTTCAGAGGAAAAAACCCACTAAAACATCTGTCGTATGACTTCTAATTATTCTGTAGTTATTCTCTTTAAAACGAGAGCGCGAGGATTTTTTTAAAAGTAATAATCCATGCACTATACGATTGAAAAACATTTAACTCTGCATGCAACAAAAAAGTATTACTCTATAGGTGATTCTGGGGGGGGGGGGGGATCATATTTCCAAGAAAACTTCGTTGCAGCTGGATCATACCTCATTATTCATCCAACCCATTTTTATCGAAATTTTGCGTCGTAAAAATTTCAAATGATCCTGAAGTTATCATGTTCTAAAACTCCGTGGAAGATCGCACCCAAGTAGAGTCGAATATCAGCCAACCTTCCCGATTAGCATACATTTGGTATAATATAATGAAAGAAGGAAATAAAATAATTCTTTGTTTCGCACGGCATTTCTAAAATCGCCGGCACCGTGATGAAATTTATTCCGGCGCAATTAACACACACTGAAATTAGTCAAATGCTCAATTTGACTCAAAAAGACTTCCGTCTCTTGTCATGCCGAAAATTTTAATTCTAGGTGGCGGTAGCCACCCCGGCCCAATCCTAAAAAACTCCCCCTAAAAAATGACGACAAAAAAAAAAAAAAAAAAAAAAAAAAAAGACGGGTGGCTGCTGCCTAACTAGATTTACACGAAACAACGCGACCGGGCTTTTCTGCACGGTTTGCGGTCCATTAAGCTCTCCTACTAATTAAGTCGGAGAGTAAACCCCAAAAACCCTATAATATTTGGGTAGAGTATGTACATGAACAAGTATCATCGTCAAAAGGAGGATCAGTCCTTCTCGAAATCGTCATTGAAAGATAGACTGAAAGATATTCACACGTGAGTGAACAACTTAACAACTTTCAAGCAATGCCATATTCTTTGTTGGTTCCTGATAGAAGGCCTTACAAACTTCTGAACCATAGCGTATTATTGCGAATATTATGTGCCTCCTACTTACAATGCTTCTTTCTTAACAACTTCATGGATGTGGCAAGACCGGGTCGGTCACCCATGCCAAAATGTCGGGGCATACCAATGTATCTATTTTCCCTCCTTTTTTTGTACGTGCCGGCCGGCCCATTCCTTTTTTTTTCTTCGAATTTTTTTTCAATTTTATGACGATTTTTGTTTTTTATCTCTTTAAAGAAAAAAAATTCATTACATGTCTCATATAGACCTCTTTGACATCTAAACAAGGACGTACACTAAGGGTCAAGTAATGATCAGTGTCTCCTCAGCGATGAGTCGGAAGGTTTCGAAAAAATTATTGATCAGAGATGGGCATATTTCAGAGGAAATTGGGCCGTTTTGATATCATTTCCTTTTAAATGATGAATCCAAACGGTACTGCCATCATATTTTTTGGGTGCCTGATTTTTTTTTTTTTTTTTTTTTTTGTAATTAGTGAAATTTTTTGGATTGGGCCGAAATTTTGTACAAAAATCATATTTTTGTTTTTTTGGAAGGTTGTCAAGTACAAGAAACGCTAAATTCTCGTCTTTCTATGTGTGTGCCGTGTCATGTGAAATTTTGATGCGAAAATGTATTGTGATTTTTGATCTCTCGCCCTGCCTAGTGGTCTAGTGCCATTTTGCGCGGCGTTTCCATCAGAGGCGGATCCAGCAATTTGGCAACACCGGATTTCCTCCATTTAAACCTATGCTAAATAATCGATTCTTGTGGGAGCACCCGGCCCCTCCAAGAATCGATATATTTTCATGTGTTTAAATGGAGAAAAGACAATGTTGCCAATTTGCCGGATCCGCCGATGATTTTCATTCATTTTATCAATACTATCAATAGAACGTATTTATGCCAAAAGAACGTATGTGCTTAAGGATTGCGTGCAACATAGTTCTTTTTATCATAAGTATGTCCAATAGAGACCACGAGCGGCAAAATTGCAAGGTAGCAGGATGAAAAAAGTTTATATTTCAGATCAGGATTAACTGCAGCCCTACTCTCAGAGGAATTAGCCGCCGAGAAACGCAATGAACAGGGCTATTTATTGTAGCCGGAGCAATTTATCAATTTCCACCCGTTTGGCACCGCGGCTGCACGAGTGGAAGGGGCTGACGTAGTTTTTCTGGGAAATACTTTAAAATTTAAAACCCCGTTCCCCCGCCATTTTGCATTTTTAATCCCGACGGCAGCGAAGCAATGGCCAACAAAGCCCCGCCTGTGTTCTCCGCACCTCAAACCACAAAAGCGAATAATGATCTCTCGTTTACCGGCAAAATTGCTCAATTCGTCCGAAAATCAAAAACGCTTCAGTGGAAACGAGACGCAATAGCTCACTACAGATTGGCTTTCTCGGATGCATCTCCGTTTTTGAAAATTTTTAATTTGATCAGATCTCAATTTTCAATTCATTCACTTGCAATTATTGCGACATGATTTTGATTTGAAGAATAATACGGAACACTGGAAAAAAAACACATTGGATCAAGAGTCCAGACTCTTAAAAACATCGACAAGAAAAAGTACTCTTGATTCAATCAGAATCTAGCTTAAATCTAGTACCAAGCCTCTTAATTTAAGCGGATTTCGTTTTGATTCAAGCAAAAATCCGATTGAATCGAGAGTATTTTTTCTTGTCAATGTTTTCAAGAGACTGGACTCTGGATCCAAAGTGGGTTTTTTTCCAATGAAAGATCGGATGGAATACCACAGTAAGCCTACCCAAGTAGCAAAGGTCCCAATAAATTGCAATCGCATGGTAAAATTGTTGCTATTGTTACGGAGTGTCGTGCTTGTTGTCTATTCACTGATTGAAGGAGCCCCTCTTATTGATATTTATATTGCAATCAAACTCAGAAGAGTTGCAATTTTTGTACGTTGCGAATTGCCTGACTTCCTGACACATCGAACGGTTTTTTTTTTTTTTTTCATTTTAAAAGAGGCATTTATTAACCAAATGATGTAGAAATATTGCAATTCCACGGTGAAAAATTGCAACTTTATTGCATGAACTTGCAAAATTATTCAAATACAATCGCAACATTCCAAAGCCGCGTATCGATGGGCACAGAGGCGGATCTAGCAATTCGGCAACACCGGATTCCCTCCATTTAAACCTATGGAAATATATCGATTCTTGGTGGGGCCAGGTGCTCCGACAAGAATCGATTATGTAGCATAGGTTTAAATGGAGGGAATCCGGCGTTGCCAAATTGCTGGTTCCGCCTCTGGATGGGCATTTCGACAATGAAACTCCAAAACCACCTATCTCGTTCGCCGTGTTACAAAATCTCCGCTCCCTTTTTATATTTTATGAAGGGGAACAAATCATCATTATTCCTTGACGTTTCCAGAACTCTCTTCGCGCAGAGAGGGAAATGATAAGAGGTCTGAAACGTCACAAACCGAGATACGTGGTTTGGGGGATTCACCTTGTGAGATTTTCTTTGTACCCTATACAGAGACAAGAGACCCTTCACTCGTATCTCGGCTATGGTGGAAGCCTTTACTTTCGGGAGTTCAGCATTCTACTATTGACTTACCTACACGGTTGATGTTTAACAACGTGTTGGCAGTTTCATTATGCAAACAAGCCGAAGTTTGGGAAACATGTTTGGCTCATGACGTCATCCGAAGCTCATCATCCACCATGTACGTAGGTCAACAGCCGAAAAAAGAACGATGACTGTTGCTCCCTTATAATTGCGTCCGTAAGGAAGTGTTGAATCCGCGAGAGTAAAAGCTTCCACCTGTCGCCAAGAGACCAGTGGGTTGCGCTGGTCTCAGTGTTTTTCTTTTGTGTTTTGATGCTTGATTCTTGAAGGTTAGCTAAAGATAATCATATTTGTCCAAATCGCAACTTTCTACGCTCAATATTAGCCGAGATATCGCCCTTTGAAAAGTCGGGTTTTTGACGTCCTCAGCCGTTCAGCCGAGTTTCACGGTGAGTAACCAGTGCTAATGTGTGTTTCTCTGATTGATGACAGCAAGGTGGAAGAAACCAAGAGTGTCACTACCGCGGTGGATGACGTAAAAAACCCGACTTTTCAAGGGGCGATACCTCGGTTAATATTGAACGTAGAAAGTTGCAGTTTGGACAGATCTCATTAGTTTCAAGTTATCTACAAGAACCAAGCATCAAAACACGATTCTGTGACCAGCGCAACTGGCCCATCACTATTGGAGTTGTGGATCCGTTATCTTTGTGAGGGTGTCCACAAGATTTTAGCTGTATTAATGCCCTGCGTTTTATGTTCTTTTACTCATCGCCGTAATGCAATAATGCATAGATATCACATACACGTAGATATTATACAAACAGCGGAGTAATTCCAGACGAAAACCTTGAAGTCCCTCCGTAATGCGCTCCGTGAGATTATGTGGCGTGTCTTGGCAACATATGAACAGAGCGCAGAGGAAACAAAGGCAATGATTAATTATGTGCGTGCAGAGAAAGGGGCGTTTATTTGAGCAAAAGAAAAGCGCCTCGCGCCCCAAAAGCCGGGACCCCTGGATTTGTCGACATGAATCGTATTTACGTATCGTTGGTAAGTAGGGGGACGGGGCTTTGTCGCTCTGCAAGACTCCCTAGTCGTTACAAATGGAGCTTTTTGCCAACGCTTCTAATTTCTGCTCGTCGTTCCGAAAACGAAGAAACGTAACTCACTTCCAAGGGTGTAAAATCAACTCAAATCAGTCGAATTTTTACGGAAGTATGACTTTTCGATTTCTGTCGAATATTTTGCTGATTTTTCCGTGCCATTTGAAAAAAAATCGGGTTCATGACATTTTGTCAACGATTGTTTATCCGCGCACCTTTTTTGTCCAGTAGTTTACGCCCGCACGTGAAGTAAGCAACAGTGACTTGGTCCAAGCGTTATATTTTAGTCGGTATGTAAAATTATATTGACAATAAGGAAATGAGAAATTGAGAGAGAAGGGTGTGTTCTTATGGTTGCTCATTTTCTAAATGAAATGTTATATCACTTTCTCCTTTTGAATAATCTATTTAAATTGTCATTGGTGAACATTTGGTTTTCTTTCTATCCTTAAAATATTCGATGTGCTGCAATATACCTTATATATAGGTACTTTTTTTCTTTTTTTAATTTTTTCTTTACGAAATTATTACTTGATTTTGAAAACATTTATATTTTTAAAACGTGACAAATATTTGTAAAACCTTTTCCAAGCGACATTAATCTCAGTAAGCCGCAGTTGTGCCGACAGAGACTGCAAAAATGAATAAAAGAACACAAAAAAACCAAGAAGCACGCAATCTTTAGTTTAAACCCATTTGTACATCAATTTGTTGATCTGAGTCAAATACGTCAAATTTTGAGCCGTTGGTTGCGCGTACACCTATCTGCAGCACATTAAAAGCACAAAATTTAAAAGCAAAAATTAAAGTGCTTTGGAAAATCATTAAAGTTGACACGGAAACACCAATATTTAAAAAACACACATTATATTATTCTCCTTTGATAAATTGATTTATATTTTTCCCCCATCAATTTAAATGAGAATAATCAATGCAGAGTGTGGAAACATTTCAAAATCATGAGTTGAAAAACGCTGACTATGCGAGTATAAATTTTAAAGCCTAACAGAGCGGAGCGGCGCGTCGCCCGAAAATATGTATGTATAAAATTGAAGGCATTATGACTGGCCTCTCTCAACTTATATTCGTCTGTAACGATAAACAATGAGACGCGCTCGCTACGGCGCCTTGATACAACTATACAACCTCGACGGATGTCCGTATTGCGTTCAAAAAATTGAAGGCGTTTTGACTTCCTACGCATAATACCTGTAGTTGATTCGATCGACAAACGCGTTGGTCGGCGGTGACGGGGACTTGATGCAACTATTTAAGCTTGTTGGATGTCCGTATCGGTCCTACTAAAGTGCGAAACCATGTATCTCCATTGCGGTGTTTCAAAATTTCCGTTCTTAATTCATCTCTTCCATGAGAAACAATCCAAATTTACGACCTTAAAGTTTGAACCAAATCTTCTGCTATCGAATACGAAAAATCATGGAGAATTTCAGTTTTATGTTGACCAGCTTCTCGAAAGAAAAATAAAATTTCTAAGGAAGTCTGCAACGTCGCAAATGGAGAAACGTCGTCTCTCATTTCGCCCGAAAATATGTATGTATAAAATTGAAGGCATTATGACTGGCCTCTCTCAACTTATATTCGTCTGTAACGATAAACAATGGGACGCGCTTGCTACGGCGCCTTGATACATCTATACAACCTCGACGGATGTCCGTATTGCGTTCAAAAAATTGAAGGCGTTTTGACTTCCTACGCATAATACCTGTAGTTGATTCGATCGGCAAACGCGTTGGTCGGTGCACACTGTGGTATTGGGCCTGAAAAGCTGGCCAAAACCATTTATCACCGGATATTGCCGAGTTTTAAAAATATTTTACAATCAGTCCTTCTTCTTAAGTGATAATATTCACTATTTAACCACCTAACACGTCATATGACAATTTGCTGAGAGTTTAAAGCGGATGGAAGAAGCCCTCCAAAAAGCCTTTAAAAGGACGAAAGTATCTGACTAAAGGGGTGCATTTAGACGAGTTTCTCCTTCACCTATGGTCCACTTTTCGAAATAAGGACTCTCTATGACCTCATTAATGGTTTTTTTTAAGAAACAGCGTAAGTCACTTCAAAATTTTTGAGCAACAGCCGATCTCTCACATTGAGGAGTACTTGTACATTTCTCAAAAAAAATTAATATGAATCATTCTAGATATTAGATTTTTGACAGTTTTGAATCAAAATTAGTGCAAGGATGAAAATGCCGGGACCTTTATATGATGATTTGAGAATAACTTATAAGATGAAAATGAGTTTTATCATAATAAGATAACCATTGTAAGGACAGAAAGCACCTGTGAAAATGATTCATTTTGATGGGCTCTTTCCTAACCCATGGTCCACATCTCGAAGTGAGGGCACTCCATTACCTTTGAAAATTCCTTTTTTAATATAAAACAGCGTAAGTCACTGCGAAATTTGTAACAAAATCACACATCTCACTTATTGAGGGGCAATTGTATTCTTTCTCAAAATTTAGGTTTTGAATCATTCTAGATATTTAAGTGTTAACAGTTTTGATGTAAATTGTAATAATACCTACGTGAGTATCATGCAGAAGGTATTTTCTATAAAAATTCGTGAGTAGTATATATACTCTGACCGCAGAAAATAGAAGTTGATAATAGTGGAGGATTTAATTTTAATGATGTCCCTTTACAATCTGCTGGCTGAGGAAAAATCGTAAAATAACTTTTACGAGGCTTCGAAAGGTGCCTCTCAGCGTAATTTTATGGTGCCAGAGGGTCACTTTTGAAGCCCCACCCCATGGCCGCATGGCATCAAATTTGTCTGTCAAAGTAAAACATGGCATAAATATGTCTATACTCAAGGGTAATGCACGAGAAGATGGTTAGATAACGGATTAAACACTTTTGCAAGACTTTAAAGTGACCCTCTCATCCGCTTTCGAATTATTTTTTTATTCCTCTTTCGGGGGCGCAGGGGCTAGAGAAACAGGTTGCGTGACCAAACATCACCCAACTCGGTAGTAAATGGGTCAGAGCTGTTGGAAAAATACAATTTCAGTTGTTATTATCGACATAATTTTTCTCATTCATGTTTGTGAAAATCTCTCAAAAGTCCATCTTTAAGGTCAAAAATTTCAATTTCCTCAGTTTTCCTCAGTCTGTCACCCATGAATCCTGAAAATACCCACTTTGGACTATAATATTCCGCCTTAAACCGCTTGAGCGCAGTTGAGCGCAAAAAGAAATCGGACTCTGAATTTCGAAAAAAACGTTTACTTTTACATCACTTTTCAACCTCCTGTGAAAATCACTAAAAAAGAAATTTCAAAAATACTGTTGTTAGTTGTGTAGAATATACCCCTAAAAATGTGTTGCATATCGCCGAACTTCCCTTTTATGGCCGCGTAATTGAAGTAAACTGATCGACGAGTAGCGCGCCGAAACATATGAAAATAATCGCTGAGAAATAGGTAACTTCGAGGTCTCTTCGCGGGATATTGAGCCTCTCGAAAAATGGCACATACATGTCTACTAGGGTAAAAAACAGTGTAGATTTTGAATATTACATTGGTTTTCCAAAAAAAAAGAAACTTAAAATTGAGGTTTTGGCCAGATTTTTCGGTCAAATACCACAGTGTGCGGCGTGCTGCCAGCGCGAGAGGCTCACTGGCGCCTACAAACCTAAGCGGATACTTCACGAATTGCACAATGCGTGAAGTATCCGCTTAGGTTTGTAGGCGTTAATGCGCGTTTCCCGCCCGCCGTGCGGCGGCGCCTGAAGCAACTATTTCACAACAGAGGTGTTGTACAGTATTATACGAAATTCAACGTACTAAGAATGACAGGCATCCTTTAAAAGTACAGATCTTTCCTCGCAAAATAAATCAAGATACTTATCGTACACTGGAAAAATCTAAGAGCCTTTAGCTGAGGCAAAAATAGAGGTTCATCCGGTTCAGGTATGAAAAGGTGGGAAAATCTTGAAAGATTATTAAGTCCTATTACACCAAAGAGGTGTAGAGAGTTTTAGTGAATTTTGTCTAATGGAATTGACGCTCCCCCATTTTTACCAAAACTCTCAATTATTTTTCTCCGTTGGACCAAATAGACAAAACAAAAAAAAACAAGCAAACCCCCATTCTTCCAAGACATTTAACATTTCCATCCAAAAACGTCGTGAGCAATTGTCGTTTGTATTTACACTTGGGCCAATTAACTTTGGGTCTCAACTGTCACGTGGACCGAAACTCCCGTGCCGAAAAAACGCGTGGACGTAAATTACTCGAAAAAACAGGTGCGCGGACAAAAAATCGTTGACGAAATGTCCTATCACCGAAAAATCAGTGAAGTTTTCAGTGAGGAACGGCCAAAGTACAAGCTAAAAATTAATTTAATTGCGATTAGAAATTGTGTAACGTTGAAACGTATAGTTATGTTCTTATGTCCAGGGTACTAAGAGTTCTGCCGTGTTGAGGAATGACTGAATGAGTCGCCCGAAAATTAGGAATGAGAACGCGTATGAGCCCTCGGACGTTGTCATATGCAGTTTGATAGAACTCAAATGTTTCGGGGAACTTGAGAATATGTTTCTCCCAATTTTTCAGAGAATTTTGATCCGTCATTTGATCTCAAGAATCTGAAGATCTCAAGGAAAATACTTGAAACTTTCCCCGAAATAAATATTTGTAACACGAAATTTGACAACACTCGAATGTTCTTAGGGCGTTCTCCCTAAGCACGGCAGTGCCATGATACTGTCGCATTGCCCGTGAGAGTTTATAACTTTAATGTTACCTTGCGAAACATGCAGGGAGTAGAATATTCCCTTACTCTGCCTAATTTCCTATCGCATCGTATGCTTGCTACCTTCCATCGTTAAGAGAAAACATCGGGGGTCCCTGAAATGGCAGAAATGGAAACCCATTCTTAAAACTCTATATTGATCACACAAAGAATAAGTTCCATTTTGATAGAGACGGGGCGTTCAAAAAGTAAGTACTGCACTGTAGTTCTGTCGACAGGCAGTCTGGCGGTCCTGAAAAAATCCTAGATATCCCGAGAGGGATTTCAGAACGGAATATATTTATTTATAAAGTTTGTGTTGTTTCGAGGGCGAGAGTTGTCTCCATGCAAAATGACTTTATTTCGACAATCAAAGCGTTATGCACATAAATGTTTCAGCAACATTTCTACACCGTTACGTTTGCACGCATGCAGGGGCGAATTTTGGATTTTTGGGCCTGTATGCGCAGTCTGTGCTGCGGGCCCCTTTAAATGCGTGCCTCTTGGGGGGGAAGAGGGGTTGGTGAAGAGCTTCCCCAGCAGAGGGAGCAGGTACAGCGTGTGAGAAGCAGAAGCCATCAGGAAGGCCTCCCCTGGGAAAAATTGAAATTTTAACCCCGCCTTAACTCAATTTGAGTCATTTTTGGTATGTATTATAAAAAAATATAAGGAGAGAGGGCAACCTAAATATTTAACCACAAGGGTATGAAAACAAGGGAAAAGATTATGTTCGTGAAAATTTTGAGGTTATAAGTTAAGCATAGAAGGAAATAAAAAAGATTTGTATTGCGGGCCCTATACGCATACATGGTATAAATCTGACCCTATACTTACTGTCTCACGAGGTTCCTATAATATTCCAACAACATTCCATCGTATTTTTGGCAATGTTCGGATAACGCTATTTTCTCACTTTTTATACACGTAGGCTAACTTCAACCGTAAGTTTGGTTTTTAATTATTTTAGAATATTGCCAAAGTTTGAAACAGTATTGCTGACCAGGCTCGCCAGGTCATACGACGATTGACGGGAATATTTACTGGTGATATTTTCAAGCAACTTGTGCGATTAAAGACTTATCATCAATAACGGCTAAATGCCAAAAAGTTGATTTGGAGTTCTAAATATTTTTAATTCTAAAAACTGCCGCAGAACACAGCACTAACGGTACTATCCAACTTTATACGTACACTGAAGTGTTTGCAGCATTCTTGACCTGCTGGGCAGCATGTTGTCCTGATTCATTGAGGAAGATACGAAGTCTAACTCAATTTTTTATTTTTTGGACCTTGGCTCGTCATTGAAGAGCAAACTTCAATGAAATCTTCTCAACCACTATCAATAAACGTCTGTATAGGATAGGTACTATCATTAAATACCACTATTTTATATTGAGCAAATATTATATTTTTGGTTCACCGATTAATTTTTTTTATTTAGAAAAAATAAAAAAAGCGAGAAATTAATTACATTTTCTATCTGAAAACGTTTTAGTGGGTGTGTGTGGCACTGCAGCAGGTTCTTTTTTTCAACAACGCCCTCGGTACAAGCGAACCATTCAAATGACGACACATTTCGCGCCATATCCACCGCGCACATCTACCGCGCAGCGGGCGGGAAGTCTCAGAACTAGAAGCGCGCAAAATTCAAAATGACGCGTGGTCCTCGAACGAGCGTCTACCCCACCCCCCTCCCCTCACACGTTCCTAGCGGCTAGAATAGAGGCGGACTGGTAGATCGGAACACTGTGAATTTTATCCTCAACTACCCTTGCGGCTAAATCTGTAGGGTGGCCTTATTATCTTCTTTTTCCTCATAACATGTATCGAAAATGCCTCGCAGCGAAAAATCAGTATCTGAAAGTCGGTGAGAACGAAAACACACCAACTCGGAAATTTTTAAACGCTTCATTCTCTGTCATCAAACATGGTGTATCGATTTCAACTTGGTGCTTTAAAAAGTCTCTAAGTACTCAATCTTTGGCACCAAAAAGGTTTTCCTTTAATTAACTCTTCGCCCGCTGCGCATTTTTAGGTGTTTCCTGAACAATTTTTACTTTCTCGCTCCCCTCGGGTAGAGAGAAAGTATTGTCATCCTCCAAGAAAAAAAAAAAGGAAAAAAAGTAGAAATTTCATCATTTCTGGACGTTTTAAGGTCCCAGGAGTCAAAATAACCATACTTGAAAAAATGTGTGTCCGTCCGTCCGATGTCCCCCAAATCTGTGTGCAGGGATATCTCGTCACCTTCCAGGCAAAGTATCACAAGCGCCATGCGACGTTTAAAAATTTCCGCCGCCATTTTATTTCTTTACTGAAAAATTGTTGGTTGAATCTGTTTGGAAATTTCACTAAATTTTATCGGCAGCACAAAGAAAATTCAGTGAAATTTTCGGACAGCTTCGTTGAACAATTTCTCTGTAAAAAAATATAATGGCGGCGGAAATTTTTAAACGTCGCATGGCGCTTGTGATACTTTGCCTGGAAGGTGACGATCTCAGAATCTATCTGTTCGATTTCATTCAAAATTGGCACAGAACACCATATCTATGGTCTCCTTATGCACGTCAAACGATTTTGGGGTACGCTGAAATTTGGGGGGGGGGGGCTAGGTTCAAATTGGGTTAAAGGTCCATTTTTTTTTTCGAGTTGGTGTGTTTTCGAACTCACTGATTCAATTTGCCTTGTGCCTTGCACTGAAAATCTCGGTGTATTTACTAAGAAAAGGGTAAAATTACCAAAAATTCAGAGTTATATTTGATCCCAGTTTTTTCTTGGTAAAATTACCATTTATGAAATTGGTAATTTTACCGAGAATCTCGTTAAAATTATTGAATTTTCTCGGTAATTTTACCAGACTTTGGTAAAAACGCCAATATTTTTTATCGACCGTGGTAGAATTACCGAGATAAAATGGCAAAGTTACCGGGAATTGATTACCAATAAAAGTGGTATTCTTACCTAAAAAAAAAAAAACAGTAAAAATACCAGTTTTAGGTAAGCTTACCAGTCTGTCTTGGTAAAATTACCAATAATTGGTAAAAAAGATGAGATGGTAAAGGTACCAACGGACCGTGGTAAAAACGCCGAGAATTTTTTTTCAGTGTGGAGGCTGCGTGTAATGCGTTTTGCGTTATTTTGATTGCAGGCAACGCGCAGTTCTACATCATCCTGGCACTATGCATCGGGTTTGTGTCGGTGGTGGTGGGCTGCTGGCTCTCGGACAACTGCTGGTCCCCGGAGCCGGAGACATGCGTGACGCTGGCATAGCCATTGCCGATGGCGCAGCGCCTCCAGTCCCAGTCCCAGTCCGGGCCCAACAACACCTCCTCCCCGATCCGGGTCACTCGCTTCGGCTGTCGGCTCCACGGATTCTGACCCACCGCCCAAGCCACCCTCGCTTGGCTCTTCCGCTCCGTGCACTCTCTCACCTCCGCGCTCTGGCGACTCGACCAGACGGACAAGTCTATACTGCCTAGGTAGAAAGAGCCCAAATCAGTGCTCCCATCTCCCGGAACTAGTTCCCAATTCCGGAACTTTTGAGATTTTCCTGAATTTTTCCTGGAAATTTTGAAATTCCGAAATGTTCCGGATCTTTTGCATTTTTCGGAACTTTCTTTGAACTTTTGGAGAAAATCTGAAAGGATTCCCGGAACTTTTGACGGACATGGAGTGAGAGAAACTAGAACAAAAAAGTTCCGAATTCCGGCACTTTTGAGATTTTTCCCGGAAATTTTGAAATTCCCGAAATGTTCCGGATCTTTTGCATTTTCCGGAACTTTCTTCGAACTTTTGGAAAAATCCAAAAGGAATCCCGGAACTTTTGACGGTCATGGAGTGAGAGAAATTGGAACAAAAAAGTTCCGAATTCCGGCACTTTTGAGTTTTTCCTTAATTTTTCCCGGAAATTTTGTAATTCCCGAAATATTCCGGATCTTTTGCATTTTCCGGAACTTTCTTTGAACTTTTGAAAAAATCCAAAAGGAGTCCCGGAACTTTTGACGGCCATGGAGTGAGAGAAACTGGAACAAAAAAGTTCCGAATTCCGGAACTTTTGACGGACATGGAATGGGAGCATCATGAACGAGGGTAGTAGCAGTGGCGTGGCGTGCTTTGCGATACATTGATTTATCTGCCATTTAAACCTATGGAAAAGGATCGATAAACAGGATGTTCACAACGAACACCTCAATAATCGATTCTTTACCATAGTCTCATTGGGGAAACATCGATGATCGATCATTCACGCCTCGCCACGGGGCAATTCAGCAGATACATTATTAAAATCATAAATATGTTCGTGTGTTGGACAAGACTAGAGTAAGGCGGAATGGGTCCATGTGATTATTGGTTCATCTTTTCCGGCGAACAAACACAGAATTTCAACAAGTAGGTATCTTGCAGAGAGAATAAACAAGGTGATCCAAACTTCCCACAACATCCTTTTAACCCTTTTCTCACAACTTTTAAAATAAACCTACTCCAAAATCAAACTTTCAACAGGCAAAACAAGTTTTGAGCCATAATGTTCAAGGATAAAAGGTTGAGCAATAACCTACTTTCAGAATTGTTCAAGTATACAAAAATAAAAATCAAGGAAAGTTTGGGACGTGAATATGGAGATGTTTTAAATGCCTACTACATTTTCTTTCAATAATTGTTCGAATACAGCCTAAGACGTCATTACATGTATCACATCCCGTTTAAATATTGTCAATATAATAGTTGTATATGATATATTTCACACATCGAAGAGGAACAATCTTAGATTATATTGATTCTATCTGATAACCCAGATCCTTAAAGGAAAGCTTGCGAATCATGCTTGAGAGCTACAACAATGAAAATCAATGTTTCAGGCTTCAATTTTTCATGATAGCTCAAAGTCATTCTTTAAGTTCGATAGGAAGTTGGAGTAGGCTAGTTATATAGACGTTTCAGCCGCTGTCCTGAACTCTATTAAAAGAATCAAGAGGTGTTGAGTAAATGCGGCGATCATCATTATGTGCAATTCTCTTGGTGGTGTTCTTCCAACTGTCTTTTCTACTTTCAAGTATGTCTATTTCTCTTTTTATTTTTGGAGTCGCAGTTCCTCTTTGCCTTAGTTTTTGTATTTTTCAGGGTAGTCCCCACACTTTCAATATTGCACTTAACACAAAGGTAAATAAGTGTTTCGCATCAAATTAGCGTGTAATTTTTTATTTCAAAATGTGTATTTTCCCCCTGTAATTGTGTGGCTGTTCATTATTCGTGAAGTGAAAATTTTAGGGAGATGCTAATATACGAGTAGTAGCTACTTAACACGGAAAAATACCTACGTGTTACGAATTCGTATCCAAACAAAGGAAACAGGAAGTGAGTTGCGTGGTATGCACCACAAAAAACTGGGAGGTTTTAAAAAGGAAGAGAATGATGTCGATACCAATCGTTTTATATGCCTTAACAGGCTAAAGAAAAGGTCAGATTGGTTAAGTTCGATAGAAACATGAAAAGAGGAGAGGCTAAGAAGCTGATTGTGAGACTTGTTTTTTTAAATAGGTAGTTCATTTATTGACTTAACGAATCATATTTTATGTAATTAATTTTCAAAACAAATCTATACAAGATAGAAGTTTCCTGCCTATGCTTATACTTGTAACTTTGAAAGGACCATGTGGATTCAAATTTCAATCTTAAGTCTTCTCTCTCTACCGGCTAATGCTCTTTCCTGGACTAATCGAATTTGCAAATGCATTTGTTCGCACCTCAACTCTTTTGATATTGCCAATATCATGTATTGATGATTATAATTTGGCACCAAAAGACACAATCAATCATTGACCCCTTGATTTTGTAGAGCTCATCGCATTCTTAAAGTCCTTTTCAAGATTAATTTTCTAAAATTGTGGCAGCAGGGTATGGGAAAAGAGGACATAAAATGAAAAAGACAAAATTTCACAATTCAAAAGACAATACAATTTGGGGTTGATACCGCACCATTTTCCATGAAAAAGCAACCAAAAATTTGCTACAATGTTTCGGAGTTTGAGACAGTAAAAAAAATAGCGATATCGAGGTTATCGTAGCCAAATAGAGCCAAGCGACGCGCAGTTGCAAGTTTCTATCCTTGTTCCATTCAAATTCTTATAACTTTGATAATTTTTGACTTGAAATTTTCACAAAATTTTCTTCAGAATATTAGGCATTGATTTTGATCGAAAACGGAAAATCGACAGTTTCCACCTGAATTGCATTTTTTCGCCTGCTTGGAAAACTTTGCCTTTTCCTTTAAAAATCCTTCCCCCATGCCCAGTCACAATCAACAATCTTGGTCTTACTTCAATCGTCATGATGTTAATGCTTGACGTCACAAAGCTTTTGAAATTTTCTTTGATGACACTTATGTTGACGCCCGGCGTGCTGCCAGCGGAAAAAGCGCACTGACGCCTACAAACCTAACGGGATACTTCACGCATTGTGCAATGCTTGAAGTATCCCTTTAGGTTTGTAGGCGTCAGTGTGCGTTTCGAGCTGGCAAGAACGCTGCGCCGCAGTGTGTCATAAGCTTGCCCACGATTGAGGTCAAGGTGTTAAATTGTAGGCAATTTGACATCAAATTTGACATTGACGACTCAAAAAACATCAGTTACGAAACTAACGTGATCTTTCAGTCATTATTCGACTTATTCCTTCCTATTCTTGAGTTTCGGACCGTAGTGCGCCATATTTTCCTTTAGTAAAGTCCAAGGGCGTAAATGCTAGATTCTAACTATTTGTATGATGGACGGAATCACGGCCAAGGTACTTCGTTTTGGTTGGACGTGCCGAGAGGTAACGAAACCACACGTAGCACGTATAAAACGTTATGCACAAATAGTAACGTATGAATATAAAATTAAGAGTGAAGTACCTTCATTGAAGATAGGGTCCGAAGATATCCTACGGAAATTTTTGAAAATAAACCTTTCGAAACATGCTAGTCTGGCGTATGGGTGCATTGAACCAAAATTTCCGAAAACCTAGGACAAACATTTTATGAGCTCTTTTCCTGTACCTTTTATTACCCTGCTCGCTCTCAATGAAATGAATTACATTAGAGGAATTTGTACGCTTTCGGTGTCATCTCTTCATTTCCGCTTGTGGGCGCCATTAGCGCTCAAGCAAAACCGATAGTGGGCCGCTACGTTAGATTCACCTCGTTTGGTGACTTCTCCGCTATTGCCTCTCAATGGACCACTAGATAAGGTACGAATTTCAGCATTCTGATACATGTTTCTTAACCAAAATTTTACGTAAAACACGATGCACACAACGAAAATTACCAAAATTAACTCCTTACGAAGATATTTAATGATTCTTAATGCGTGAATTCAAACCACCCGCTCATGAAAACTCAATGCTCTACGTGATTCACATCGCGCGCTAAACGTTATCATGACAGTCTCTGCAATATAAAAATCTGGCAACCTCAATCTTGACGCTTTGGCTCAGTTATAGCAAATTGCTAATAGTTTGAACAACACATGATGGGAAATGAACATTGCTCGATTGAGAAGCTTGCTGAAACCGTTGTAGTGGGCGATTTGACTCATGTAGAGTTTTGAGTTTCTTGTGAGCGGGCAGTTCAAAATCCGCGTAACCAATGTGGAATAAAAAGGTTATTATCTTCTTTAGGGGTTGGTTTCAGTAATTTTCGTTGCGCAAATCGTGTTTTACGTAAAATTCTGGTTAAGAGCCATGTATCAGAATGCTTGAATTCGTGCCTTGTCTAGTGGTCCATTCTCTATTTGAAAGTATTTAAGTATCAGGAGGGTAGAGGATGACAAGATATTTCAAGGGGCAGTGATCCTGCTGACCTCTCCCTCTAAACAATATCATTGCGAATGAGTGCATATTTTCAAGTGTCTTCGCTAGCTACAAGTAAATGCCCATTATCTACGATTATAAGTTGGGATTCGATGGGGTAACCATGACAAGAACAAACACACCAGCTACTACTATCTGATCTTTTGTACAGTTTACCACATAATTTGCCTAATTCTTCTTCGATTAAACCCCACTTTGTCAATTATTAGCGCAATTTATGTGTACGTAATTACGCTTTGAAACTATGGAAACAAACCTGGTTACGACAGGTCAATTCGTGAAAAGCTCATTGTTCAGTGAAATTCAACTGAATTCATGTATATATAAAATAAACGATTAATAAAATTGTCACAATGACCAATGTTTACTTTTTCCTGTGTGACGAGCCTGTTCAGTAACCGCTGACACATCACGTGCGCTCTAAGCGTTTTCTTTAATTTTTATTTGAAGAAAAAGAGTGAATTGACATTTTAGCAGATTCTCGGCAAATAAATAACCGGCAATATTTTTGGCAAAAAAAGTAGTGATAGAAAAAAAGCCACTACTCATGTAGGTAGTTTTATACTGGGCGACGAAGTCCGATAATCAATGTTCAATAACCACTACTGCATCTGGGTAATTTCACGATAACTGGAATAGTTTTGTCACCGTGACAGACAGCACATTTGCGGCCATTTATTTATTAAAATTGAAAAGTAGAGAAATAATCGTTAGGACGCATTATAATACGTAACCCTTTGAAGATTAATGCGAAAAATTTCGAGTAATTATCATTAGTACTAAAAATATGATCGAAAAACTGCCCTCTGTTTTCCTTTTCCCCTCGATTCATTTTAATGTTTATTCAAAAAGGAAACGCGAGAATGAAGCATACGTATCATTAATTATGGCGATCACTTAATGAGGAAGAGGTCTTTTGGTGAGATCTAATTTCCATTTGATCGAAGCTCAAAAAGTCAGAGATGAAGACAAAGAGATCATCGTTGCTCGCAAGAAACGGGAATTTCGCGGTATTTGTGGGTAGCAGCGATGAAAGAGCCTGCCTGCTGTCAGCGAGCCCTTACCGTTGCAATACCTTGTTGCCAGATCCTAGCAAATTGAACCCTTTTCCACTTACAGAGTGTTCCTCAAATGAAAAAAATTTCAGGAGCATGTTCTATGGGTTAAAATACGGCGTTTTCCGCTGGAAAAAATTCCTTTTTGCAGCTGCGATCTCCTCTTTGTTCCTGAGAGATTCATCATTTTTCCTGAATTTTGGATCAAAACTCATGATAACTGGCTGTCTCCCATACTTTCCGGCATTGAAGTCATTTATGATCTCAAAAATACAACAACTTTCAGTTACTGAAAGGAGAATTTTAGGGCATCCAAGGGGAACCAAGTTTTCTACACTGAGGATCCAAGAACTCCGAATTCAGGATTCAAGTTGTTTGAGGCCGTGGTTTATTTCAGCTCTTAAAATCAAGGGAACTTTTACTTGAATTTTAGTCTGTAACTTTTGCAAAAATTTAGGGAAAAACGGCGAATTTCCCAAAAATTTTACCCATACACGCGTAAAAAAATCTTTACGCAGGACAAGGTCTTATTTTGACCCACACAACACGCTCCCACAGCCTGCATAGAAAAAATTAAATCGCTAAAAAAAAGTGACTGCTATATTTCGACGTAGATTTCACAACAAAGAAGTGGTACTTTAACCACTATTGTAAGCCATTTTAACCACGGGAGTGGTTAAAGTAGCACTTTTTTGTTGTAAAATCTACATTGAAACATTGCAGTCACTTTTTCTCTGGTAAAAATTGGCAGTAGAATCTGTGTTCCAAAATATCATAGACCTACAGCCGGCTGTAAGATTTCCAATAGCTTCTATAGCCGGCAACACAATTTCTTATAGCATTTTATAGCCGATGGCGATTAAGCAACAGCCTGGCGATAAAGTGTATGCTAAACGTTACTAATTACGGATGCTAGGACTTAGTGAGTTTTTGGACTACCGCTCTCTTTTTGAGCCGCAGTATCTTGATTTAATTTGCGAAGAAAGCTCCGTACTTTTGAGGGATGCCTGCCATTCCTAATATGTTGGAGCGCCTTCAATTTCGTATGATACCGTGCAATACCTCTGGTGTGAAATAGTTGCTTCAAGCGCCGCGGTACGCTGCGGCGCGGCGGGCGGGCAGCCAGCGCTGAACGCGCATTGGCGCCTACAAACCTAACAGGGATACTTCACGCATTGCGCAATGCGTGAAGTATCCCTGTTAGGTTTGTAAGCGCCAGTGCGCCGCCGCCAAGATCCATCCATATAGGTCAGTCATTGCGCAGATTTCCCCGCTCGGGGTAAGCCCCTTTCCATTGGCTCGTGACGTCAGCATTACTGCCGCGAAAACCAGAAAAGTCGGAAACAATGCTTTTCTTATGGGAGAGAGCAAATTTTTCTTAATGAATCATTTAAATTTCTTACTTTTAAATCCTTTGAAACTTTCTGTGTGTCGAAAAGAACGTTTAGACATTAGCATTCAGGGTTTCGATTTTGCCGAATTTGTGTTCTTTCATTTTTACAGTTTACTCTGCATCAGCCATTTTTACACGCGAATCTATACCACTAGATGGCTTGTTACATCGCTGACTTCAAAAATCATTTAAAAATATAAAAACGCAAATTCAGCTGAATTGAAACCCTTGACGCTAATTTCTAAACGTTACTTTCGACACTCAGAAAGCTTCAAAGAATTTAAAAGTAAGAAATTTAAATGATTCATTAAGAAAAATTTGTTCTCTCCCATAAGAAAAGCATTGTTTCCGACATTTCTGGTTTTCGCGGCAGTAATGCTGACGTCATGCGCAGAAGATTCTCATTTGGGTTTCGGGAATGACTGACCTATATGGATGGATCTTGGCCGCCGCTCCGCTTTGTGCTAGGCTCTAATATTTAATCTCGCGGAGTCAGCGTTTTTCAACTCGTGACTTTGAAATGTTTGCACACTCTGTATGGATTATTCTCATTTTAATTGATGAAAAAAAAATATGTAGTAAAGGAAAATATAATGTGCGTTTTGTAAATATTAAGGTGATTCCGTACAAACTTAAGGATTTACAAAGCACAAGAATATCTACACAATTTCTTATAGCCTTTTATAGCCGATGGCGATAAAATGTAAAGCCAGGCGATGGGAACTATAGCCCGGCTGTATACTTTTTTATCGCTTCGTATAGCCCGTCTATATGATTTGCTCCGCTTTCTACAGCCAGTTATAGATTTTCTATTGCCTTCTTCAGCCGGCTTTAAGAATTCCTATGATATTTTCAAACGCAACTCCTATCGCCAATTTTTACCAGGGTTTTTAGCAATTGAATTGTTAAATCAGCAATTTAATTTTTTCCATGTGGTCATTCAACTCTGAGTCGCTCCGTATAACTCGAATAATGCAAATTTTTATTCCAAAATCCGGCAATAACGCAGCAGTATGAATGCACGATGTTCAAAGTTATTGTGCTTATTAATGCAAATGTCTGAAAAACTCGACTGAATGAGTAAACGGCAAGCCGAGGTTTCCGCTTGTCAGTTGGTGCGAGCATATATCTCGCGCGGGTCGGGTTCAATGATTGATTTTCCAATTTCATCCTTTTATGATTCCCTTTCGTATTCGGGAGCCCGCGTATATCTATTGAGCTGATAATTCCAACAAGTTAATTTGTATTCAATTCAAAATTATAAAAATCGGGTTCTGGTATCGACTTTTATTTAGTTCCTTCTTTTCGGCGAGGAGCAACTTCCAAAACCAAGCTGGCTTTCTTTTCGCACTTATGTATGTATCAAATCAACATAAAGATTTGAAATATATTCTGGCTGCTCAATAACATTCCATTGTCATTCTATGAAAATTTCAAACCATATTTAGTGCTTTGGTTGGTTTTTCTTGTGAGGAAAAAACAATAAATAAAATCAAATGAATTACGCTCAAAAATTTTGAGACGTTGCTATTGATAGTTTTAGAATTAAGTCGTATTGATTTACTGTTGATTGAGGTTTCAACCTTATATACTTAAATTTTCAGAGGTTCAGCATTTTTCTCCTTCTCCTCCTCCTTCCCCTCCTCTTCTCCTTTTTCTTCATTCTCATATTTTTAACCTTCTCGAGATTTCAGATTTTCCCCCTACAAGTTAATGAAGAAACAAAACATTACAAATTTTAGTTGCTCGAGGAGAAAAAAGGTACCTCTACATTTTTGCGGAAAGTGCTTGTAAAATATATTAGTCAATATTTTTTTTAAAAAAACGGAAATATCAAACAAAATATCGTAGATGTACGACAGAAAATTTGCAACGTCGCGAACCAAGGCACAGTACACATAGGACTGTGCCTCGGTTTAGGTACCATCGTAAAATATCTCAGTTGTACCAACTGTATCCACACAGTCACACCTAGTTTTTGTGCTGCTTCTATGGCGGAGAAGTATAGATTAGATATTTCAGAGTACCACCTTTTTTCCCAATTAGATCAATTCATGGACTATTTCCGGCCTTTGAACAAGAGATACTGACAGTCGCAATAACCTTCAATCGGCTTTCAGTTATTCTTTCACTCGCAGTAGACCCACGCCCATGTGAGATGGATAACGGTGGGTGAAGCGCCTTCAATGTTTTTGGTAGGCCGAAATAACCTCTCACAAGTCAAAATAGTTGCACGCTCAACGCCGTGCACCATACGAGCCGAATGTACGAGGGTCATCCAAAAAGTAAGGTTCCCTGCCTTGTATCTTCCGAACGAAGAGAGATAAATCAAATCGGTAAGTATACGCATATTAGGCATACTCTGAGCTTTAAAACAAGTTCAAGTTTTTGAAATCGATCAAGGGGTTTGCGAGGAAACCTTATTTGGATCGCGTTAAGCTGAAAGGAACCAAGCCACATTAGCTATTGCCAAATTTAACTGGGAAATTTAAGTTTTTACATGAAAACGGCCGTGCGGAATTTTATGCGAATTTCGATTAATTTTCTGAAAAAAGCGAGGCAAATTCCTTGTTTTCAACGGGATCCACACAAACGTTCTCTTGTTAAAAATTAAATTGCCCAGTTAAATTTGGCAATAGCTGATTTGGCTCGGTTCCTTTCTGCTAAACGCGGTCCATTTTACTGAGACAACCTCTTGTCGCCGCGGGCCCACCTCCGGGGTCAGGATGCGTGGGAGACTCGATTACCTATTTCAGAATCGGGCATTCGCCTCGAAACATCACATCAAGAAGGAATTTAAAAGTTTTCATTGAGTAGATCTTAATTTACTTTCTGACGTAGTCTCCACACCTTTTTTGACATTTCTGGTATATCATTACAGCAGCTTCTTGATTCCGTCTGCGTAGAAGCTCTCGCCTTGGCTCCGAAACAAGTCATTGACACCGATCTGTACCTCTGAATCGGTTGGCAATCGTTTTTCATCGTGGAAGTTTTTCCGTTCGGGAACAGATGAAAGTCACATAAGGCTAAATTAAGAGAGTGTGGAGGATTGGGGGAAAATTTCCCGACGCAAAGCAACTGATTTGGAGGTGCAGATCGCTGTCAATGACTGGTTTCGGAACCAAGACGAGAGCTTTTACGCGGACGGCATCAAGAAGCTAAGGTTTTCTCGCAAACCCCTTGATCGATTTTCAAAAACTTGGGCTTGTTCTAAAGCTCATAGTGTGCCTAATATGCGAATTTACCGATTTGATTTATCTTTCTTCGTTTGGAAGATACAAGGCAGGGAACCTTACTTTTTGGATGACCCTCGTATATATGAACTTTGGAGACCGACAGCGCGCCGCACATTGGATGGTGTTAATAGGAGAGGTCGGACAAAATTTGGAAACTTTAAAAACTTGTGACTCCGTTTATACGAAACTTTGAGGCTCTAAAAGTGGTTCCAATGATTTCCTTGTGAAATCCCTTTCAAGAGGCACCCCTTAAAATTTAAAATGTGACGGACCATCAATAAAATTTGCACTTTTGGTCAAAATTTTAATGCCCGACCTCTCTAGTTGACCCGAACAATTGAGTAGCTTTCCGGAAAAAGGGCACATAGAAAAAAATCGCATTTGAAAAAAATGCATTTGAAGTTTCAATCATTACTCTATGCCCACTAACTGTGACTTACGCTCTAGATCGGGAGTCCGAGCTGCGATGAAATTTACCATCAGTGGCCAAAAAGTAATGATGAAAACTTAAAATGCATTTTTCTCACGCGCAATTTTTTGCTGTGTGCCCTTTTTCCGGAAAGCTCCTCAATTGTGCGCCGTCTTGCATGTATGGGTGGCTAAATGTAACTGTTTGCGAGGAAAAGAACATCGATCTTCGGATGCGAAACATTCTGCCAAGCTGTTTTCATCTAGTCGAGTTCAGAAACCGAATTTTCAAATTTCGACGGAAAACGCTCGCTAATAAGAGCACGTGAGATAAGCAGTTGCGACCGAATGACAACTCGAGCATAAAAAATTATATGGACTACAATTTGCGTCATGGGAATTACAATTTGTGGCTCAGTTTAAAAATGACGTACCTTCGTACCATAAGTTCCCTACATACATTATGCGTTTCAAAGGATGAGCAGAAGTTGTAATTCCTAATTGAAAAATGTAGTCCGTATAATCATGCTTCACGGCTTCGTCATTTCCTTGTTCGATCTGGCAACACTTACTACAAAATACTACTCATAGTAGGACAGTGAGTACGATAAGGAATTCTTGATCTCTCATTGGTCCGTTCGGTTTTGAATGGTTCATTCATGAATTTCACTGCGCACGCGCAGCTCGCGACGCGGGCATGCTGCTGTCGCTGCACTGTTCAAGTTGATGTATGTATGTCCGCGGCTGTACCGACGTAAACGAAACCGTCGATGATTCCTTCGACGCAGATTTCTTTACTGATAACTGATTCAAATCAATATGATATGTTGAATCAGGAGTCGAACGTGCTTAAGAAGGGTGTCAAGATTAGATTGTCATATCCTCCTTTCTTCTGTGTATGCCGCGTCATTGGTCAACCATCAATTCTTGTTTATTTTTTCTCTCTTTCTCTTGTTCGTAATGTTTTGTTCAGCAAGTTTCAACCATTCAACACGTGGTCAAGTGTGCTTCTGAATGAGGTAATTATTTTCCTATTTTGATAGACTTCCCTCTCTCATCAATGTTTTAGTAGATATTCATCGGCTTCTTGATGTCTCGTAGTCGGTGTTGGTTCAAATCAACATTAGTTGCCCCTTGCCCCGAAGAAACTGTCAGGGCTCATGGACAATCGGGGCTCTGTATACTCACTGGAGAATAATTTGTTCACTTACTTATATCAATTCCACTTAGCTTAGTTTCAGATTCAAACCAGCTCTAGCTTAATTGGTATTGTTTGCACCTATTTATTTTGGTATCAATACCATAATTTATAATAGTACCCCATTGAGATTGAATTACAGTTAGCTCCTAGATCAGGAGCTGCTAAATCATACAATGCGCCTACTCCTTTACTGTCTTTAAGAAAAAAAAAGAGGCGTTTGCATCTTGAGGATTATGTACCCTGTGACGTAGGTCGGTACAACCTGGTGAGCAAAATCCGGAATTCAATGTATGTAAAACAGACCATAACGTCCGATTTTTTGGCTTGAATCAACTCATGACATAGGTACTTAACTTCAAACACTGTATGTAGAATGCCTTTTTTCCACATACTACACCATTTCCAAGAAAATTGATGATAAAAGTCATGGTACTGACCTACGTCATCAAAAAAATTCCAAGATGCCCGAAATGCAAACACCTTTTTTTTCTCTATGCTGTACTGTATCACCTACTGGAGACTCCTATCACATACCTACTGACAGCGTAGATAACTGCCAAAACCCATAATACAATTGTGGTGTCTGAAAATCTTTGCTCCCATCCCAGTCTTTAAAAGAAGACCTGATATGTTTGTAGGTCTTCCATGATGTTTCAGGGTTTGAAATTTTTGCGTTGTACACACTTTTCATTTGGAAGGAAAGTCACCTGAGTTCATTCTCAAGAAATGACATTGAGTCCTCAGTTTTCTATCTTAGATATAATGCATGACAGGAAAGTGTAACGCTGCAAATCGAGATTTAAGTTTTTGCAGTTACGTTGCTGCTAATTGCTCTCCTCCAGAGAATGACTTCCGTAAAATGTTGCTCACGGACAATCAGCAGGCATTGAAGGGGCTCAACTATGTTTTTGAGGGTTAGTTCAGAGTATATGAATTGCATACTCAATGCGAGTTGAGGTCCAGAGTATTATGAGTTGGAAGGGCATACATTAAGGACTCGCTTGAAGTGTAAGTAGGTGCGTGTTTTCAGTTGTCATTCCCATTGAATCTTGAGATTATTTCTTTGTCATCCGAAGACCAAAAATTGTACTGACCAAATATGATGAATACATTTTGCACAAAGAAAGTTGGGTGTTCTCAGAAGAAAAATATTGCTTGCATTGCTTTGTCAGGTGTCTACTTGATAAAACCTTTATTTTTTAATGAAGAGATTACATGTTTACTGTAGTCATTATTACATTTAACATTTTCCACATCTGCAATATTTTTGCTTTTATGGAATTAGGAATTCACCTAAATTTATAAATCATGCAGGTAAGTAAGTAAATCCATAGCTAAATACAGGAAACGCCTATCACAATTGGAATGTTCAAGGAATCTTTTTGTTTTATTTTCTTCAAAGAAAACAAATCAAAATGTGTCCTTGCAAATTTCGTGGGTGTGTCTTTTTAATGAGAGTAAAAATTTACAGAAATTTTCAGTATAATCGATCCATAAGATGTTCTCCTTTAAAAAAATAAGGAGACCTACTAAGTCATATTCTGAGGCACGCATTTCTCAACTATGAACATCATTTTATTCTTGATACTTCATTCTTTCTCTTCTATACTGGTTTAATTCAATCGGAACTAAGAACTGCAGACAATGGAAGAAATCAAGTAGCTCATTCTTCCATCTTACTATGTACTTAGATGGATTTAAAGTTATCAATCAAAAAGCAAGTCTTGATTCAACTTATTTTTCATATTTACTAAGTACCTATATCTCAAATTTTAAGTTTTTTCCTCTTAAAAAAAAATAAATAAATAAATTAAAATATAATAATAATAGGTAATTTCTGTTCCTTTTTTGTTTCAGTTGAGGGTCCTGTCGAGTGTCCCCTGAGGAGAATGAAACTTTGCCCTGAGTCTCATCAATCTTTACATCTCAGCAAAGCTTCGGAGTATTTTGGTGAAAAAAATTTTAATCACATTTTGCATCACTAATATTTGCTTGTTACCCTTTTAGCCACCTGATAAGGCCCACAATGATCCACCCAACTATTGTTCCTTTATTACAATCGTATTACCCATTTCGTAGCACACCTGCTGTGTCTTTGACTGAAAATCTTCCACCAGGACAGAAGGCAGACATCCTCCTACTTGGCTGTGGTGATGCAGCAAGTATTTTGTTCACATGTTTCGTAGATACTGCAAGGAAAATTGATGTAACGTGCTGCGATGATATACCTGGTATTCATGCCCGTAATGTATTGCTCTACACTTTGTTAATTGATGACAAGAAAGATCAGTCACTTGATCTCATTTGGAATATTTACTACCACTGGGCTGTGGATGACAAGTCACTCCTGCTTTTCGATACCCAAGTTCTAAAGCTGATTGAACTATCTGAATCGATAGATATGTGGAATGACTCAGTATATGGCTCAAGCATCCGATTTTGTGACGCTGAGTCATTATTTAAAGTCAGGATTTATTGGATTTGCTTCTCATCGCATGGATTGACAGGCAAACTGTTACTAGATTCCCTGAGTATGAAAAAATATGCAATCGACAAAGCAAAAGCGTTTCAAGAGGAATTATTATCGGGTCGGAAACTATTTAATCCTGATAGTAGTCGTGCTGCAAGTCCTGCCACAACTAGTGCAGAATGTGCTTCAGCAATGGAAGAAGTTTTCAAACATTGGTGGGAGCACGGGACAGTACCACCTAGAAATTCATCAGCCTTCGTACCTAATCCAGCATTCTTGTACTCGCAGAAGTCGATTACTTTACATCACACTCTCTCACCTCTCCTTGGTTTTCCACTATGCACTGCTTTCACTCCAATTCTCAAAGGATCCACCTTCTCTGTTGATCGTGAGGGTAAAACAGCTACTGAATATTTAGTTGCGTCTGCAAAGAAACAATTCGAACTCTGGGCTTCTGCATTCAGAAAGGCAATTCAAAATAAATCAGTAATTCGCATTTTCTCTGGCGATGCTCTGACTTTTTGTTTCACTCTCCGTAGCTGTCAAGTACTCTTACCCCACAGAGCAAGGTCGATGAACTTATTCAGTAGCAACGTTACTAGTAGCTGCCTAACACTTCATCACAGCGACTACCACAGTGATAAAAACGCTGCACCTCTCTGTTTTGACGTGATTGATAGCTCAGATCTGTGCGATCATTTGGGGTCCTTGAATGTAGTTTCTCTCGCATCCACTCTTCTCAAGCATCTAGAATCTAGCATTCTCTATACTGAAATGACATTTGAGCCAGAAACAAAAGCTGAGGATAGACAGTTCGAATTTTTTGGAGTACATCTAAAGACAATGGCCCTATTACTCGGGCTTGTAGCCCCTCAACTATTCACTAATGCTTCTGACAGGTTTGAAGAAGACCCATGGGTATATGAATCTGCCAAAAAATGGATCACTAACTTGCGCGGCCTCCATCGTTTGCGATGGAGATTATCAAAAACTTGTGAAAATTCTAGCCGTAATATTCATATTGATGCAAAAGCGCTTGCCATATTTCTAGGAAAAGTACACGATGCTATGTTCGAATTTGAAAACTTAGGTATCCCACCTGAATCAAGTGATAAATTGGCAGGGCGGAAAGCGATCTTGAAACTAAGTTTTCCTCATTACACCCGTGCTAGCTTTGCATCGCTTTTGAACATTCTGAGAACCACTGTCAAAACAAATTGGAATGAGTGTGTAGAATATTTGTATGATATAATCATCTCCACCACTCCTGCAGGATCCCTCAGATCCAATTCCCTGCAAGACCTTTTTCTCAACATGCATTTGTACGGGGTTGACACTGGCCGTTTTTTGAAACCTGATCCTGCAACTAAGCTGTCCAAGAAACTTGAATCAACCTTTCCGAGATTAGATACTTTGCCAGATGTATTGTGTGTCACAGTTCGAATCCCTAGAGAAATGCTGAAAGTTTTCACTGATTATGATTTATGTGAGAAAACTGACATAGGAATCCAATGGTTAGTATCGACCGCAGTAGCCCTAGTTTGTAATTTCAAGAGTATAGAACCAGGCTATACATGGTTTAACACCTTTTCCTCTGTTCAGATCGTATTTGGTACATGGCATGAACAATCAAACGGAAACAAGTGTCACCCACTCATCAAAGAAGATTATTTCCTTCTAGATGGTAAGGCAGACTTGTATGCATCAGTCATGGTCCCAACACAGATGCTCTTGAAAGAAGGAGGTGCATGGGTAACCTGCAGTATTCTGAAAACGGAGTTGAATAAGAAGGCATATCATGAATATCTAGGAGAAGATCTTTGTCTTGTTGGTCGGTCAATATTTCATGAAGATGTTCATCTTACTCAATTTATGCCAGGAACACATGCGCTTCCTAATTTTTCGGTTTTCAAAGCCGAGGGTAATGAGTTAGCATCCCTGGTAACTACAGCGCAAATGGAAGATGATGGATCAGAAATCCTCAGATTAGTTCACTGTATCCCTCCTAAGTCGCAGGTAGAAAAGGAAAACATTGCTGCCTTGTCGTCAGGAGTTAATATCAAATTCAAAACACCGTTAAAAGCTGTCATCAGTTTTGGTCAATTTTCGCATGAGCTTACATTTCCAGTTCCTGTATCTCCTTCCAATTGCAAAGTCAGCGTAGTTAAGGGATGTATTGAAGTTGAAGCTTCTTTGTTTAATCCCATTTTGGAAGATACCTCTCTTTTTTTATTTCCCATCTCTCTCATTAAAACTCCAACAGACTCAATATTACCTTTATCATGGACGTCCACAAGGATTAACCTTGATGTTATGCCTGTAATAGATCTAACAAACGAAGAGGCCATTCCATGGTTCAGATATCATACGAACTTAATGATGTCTAAACGGGATATGTTTTTGATGATCTGTCCAGATGAAGAAAAAATTGCGAAAATCGATCTGAATAAAATTCAACTCGAACTCAAGAACATTCTCTTCAATCTCTTCATATATTACGGAGGCAAAAAAATTTCGCCAATTACATGTTTTGGTCTGATGGTCCATCCTGACCACGCTGTAACTCTTGTCTTCCCATCCTGCCTCCGTCTGGATCTTGCTAACCATACCGTTGTTCTTGATTGCGCAATGGTTCCAGTTTCTGATGCCTTGAAATCAGATCCCAAAACTAAGGAAGTCTTTGAAAGTCCAATGAAGTCCTTAGATCTTGAAAAACATACTATCACCGATGTCTTGAACACTTTTCATCTGGGTGGAAGAGCTGCGAAATCAGAATCGAAGACCAAAAAAGATTTAAATTCAACACCAGCCCATAGTCCAGTGGCCTTTTTCCCAATGAGCCAGGCTGCAAGTAAAGCATGGGAAGCACTAATGCCTTCGTTGGTTGAGCGATGTCGAACATGGGAACATGTCTCCAGCTGTGAGTACGTTTTGACCGGAGAGGTGCCAAGGGCACATGAAGAAAATGGGAGCGCTTCATCGCCCATTTGCTCCTGTGGTGTAGGTAAATTTCCTCAAAACTATTTAAGTGATGAAATTACGAAGTGGCCAACTTTGAGTTATATACTTGAGCGTTATGCAACACGTGCTACAATAGCTCCTATTTTTGTGGATCCATTAGTTGAAGACAGCATAGGAAGAATTATGATGATAGAGAGAATGAATTTCTCAGGTCGTGGTGAAATTGTTGGTTATGGAGGGTATTGGGATGATGAAGAGTCAAGTTCTGACTCCGAGGGGAGCGAAGTGAGATGTGCAACCTGTGGCAGTACCCATCGAAAACATTATCAGGATGGGATACGAGAATTGCTGACTTGCTCCCGCTGTAAACGTGTGAAATATTGCTCACAAGACTGCCAGAAGAAAGATTGGAAAAGTCACAAACCATCCTGCAGATGAATACTTATAGTTAATTTGCTGAAGCTTCAACACGTAGTGTTAAACAGAATTTAATTCCTCCCTCTGCTGATTCTGCAGTCATTAAACGCAAAAACAATAAGAACTGAAGGGTATTGAATTTCAGATGTCCTGAAGAATTTGTGTCTCTCTTTTCGAATGTGAAAGAACTCACAAAATGAAAACTACACGGTTGTGCGGAAGTGACATAATATGTTCAATCAAAAATTTCCATGATTATGTATTTTTTGTAATAATTCTTTTTTATTTTTATTTTGACTGCGGGCTTAAATGCTTTTTCATTCATTTTTTTTTTTTAAATTTTAGAGGTATCTATTCATAAGTATTTTCTAGAAGTTGTTTTTTCCGTCATTTTTATTTGAGCAAGAAGTGACATACTTGATGATAACCAAGAGGTTTTTTAAGAGTGCTTTTTGTCAAACCATATTTATCTTAGCATATGTAACTTTGGTCTTATTTTTTAATTCCCTCCTTTTTTTCTTTTTTTACGTTATTTTTGCTTTATGGAGTTTTTTAAGATGTTCTTAAAAAACTGACATGAACTACTTCAATATATAAACCAAGGAGTTTTATAATAGTGCCTAATGTATAACCAAAAACATTAAAAAATATGTAAGTTTTGCAATTTTTCAATGTATTTTCTTATTTTCAATTAGATTATTGTGTCAAATTCTTTAATAAATATTACTGAGCTGTTTGATAATTTTTTGAAGTTCTTTTGTAACTTTGCGTCTCATCGAGGTTCATATGCATCGACAGCGAAAGTCTGCAATCAGATATCTCGTTTGGGGTGTCTGAAAGTCTCCGCCTGTATGTTATTTTTCTAAAGGAGAACATATTGACATAATTCCTTTAAGTTTTTGCAAAAATTTTATTGGCACAGGGAAGAAAAATTACGGCAGTTTGGAAGAATTGCTGCTGAGTAATTTTCCATTTAAAAAATAAAGTATGACAGGAAGTCTGCAATGTCGCAAACCAAGGTATAAGATTGCCTACTTCCTACTTACATCATCGATATACATAGTTTAGTCCTCCAATCAGAAAATTTTAAGAATTTCTACTCTGGTCAATCAAAATTTTCCCAATTCAGTGGCTCATTTTGAAGACCTTTTTTTCCTAATAGGAGGCCTCTTAACTCAGTCTGGAGTTTCTGTGGACCAAGGTCCATCCTTTCCCGCCTGTAGAACCAAAAGGATTCTTATAAAGATATTCATGAAGAGCAACTCTTCCGGTAAAAAACACACGTTTTACGATATATGTAAGTGAAAAATTGAAGGAGTAACAGCGATTTGAAAAAAATGTGACATCCGCTATTTTAACTACAAACACTTTTTGATGCATGAAACAAAGTTTTCGGAAGGGTAAGGCTGGTGAAACGATTGAAATGAACCAAAAGTAAGTCAATGCTGAGTCATTTAACAAAATTGAACGAGAAACTAAACCGTTCATAACTTTTACAACAAAAACAAGGAACATATTCTAAAATCAGTTAAAAATTCAACAATTCTGGCGAGATGGTCCCGATACATATAATTTGAGTGTCAGCTACAGCCCATGGGCGGTGGGCTGACAGTTGTTGCAAGTGGGTTCGAATCTCCACAGTGTCCTGCCGCGCAGGCTGGGGAAAACTATGGATTCTTACATCCGCTGTTTTTACAGATAACACGTTTTTCAGTTCATATCTCGCCGAAAAATTGTGCTGGAAGTCTGAAACTTTGCACAGGCATTCTTGGAGGCTCTAAAAATGGCGGATGTCAGCGACCGCCATTGTCACATATATATCCTCATATGAGCCTTGGGTTAAATTTTTTTTATTTATTGATTTTGATTGATTGATTTATTTAGGTAGTTATTTTTCCTTATGGGGAGGCAATACTGTGTAAAAATTGAGGGCATTTAATTGATAAGATAGGGAGATTATACTTACCGGAAGTCTCCACTCTATGGAGATATTTGGGCAATAAGAAAAATAAAAATGTATGACGCAAGTTAAGAAAATCTATTTTACAATTTACAGTTTTATTTAAGTAAAACATACATAAATAACAAAGGAAATTGATATTGACAATTAATAAATTAATATTATGGCACTCTAAAATTACTAGTAACAGCATTTTCAATTATACAAAACTGGTATTAAAAAAATTAGTGGAAAAGAAAAAATTACGCAGAAAAGTATTTTAAAGTATATTTTCATTTGAGTTCCCCCTGTATTTTTTTATTGTCAGTATTCCTCTCATTACTTCTATTTAAATAAATGTACAACAATTGTAATCTCCAAAAATTATAACAGAATAATACATCAAATTCGATAATACTGTTTTTTGAACATTACCATAAGAAAAAGTTAATTTTCACTCAAAGAGGTCATTAAGAAGCTACATAGATTGACATAAGAACGTTTTGCTCTCTGAGTAGTGTCACGCCTTCTATTTTCGTAAAGCCTTCAATTAAATCACACAGAGTTAGATAAGTACCTACGGCTGATATACTTACAGGGAAGCTCAAAGGATCTACAGGAATACTTTGTTTCCTAGGAGTGCGCTTCAAAACGGGGGGCAAAAATCATAAAACCAAAGAAACAGTTGGAATTTTTTGATGAAATTTGACTTTTCAAATGGATCTCACTCTGAATTTTCTATCAAATTTTCATCCTGAATGGAGGTCGTAATACCTGGAGAAAAAGCAGGCAGCTCTCTCCACTCTGCATATGGCATTTGCTTTTTCTTAGAAAAATTCGAGATTTTTAAGGTTTTTTATTGCTTCTTTGGTTCAACAAGACAATACAAATTACTGTGTGAATGCTAATCACAGCTGCTGTGGACTAATTTCTGTTCTGTCAAAATAAAACTAATGGCACAGAGAAAATTTGAAACTGCAGAGAATTGTGAGCATCAATGTGGTGAAATGTCAAAAAACAAATTCAAATACGAAAAAAAGGGGGTGGACGATAAATGGAAAGAGATACTTAAATGACTCTGTGTCATTATAATCTGAGGGAAAAGGTTGCGTATCTACAAAATCTACCTGCAGGTAGAATATGGTCTCTGTGTGTACCGATAGGTACTCAGAAAAAGAAGAGAAAAACAAAGTATGCACCTGAGGTTGAGAAAAATAAGAATAGAAGATGAGACTTGACAAGAAAGGAGGACAATAAAATTGGGCAACAAAAGTTTATGACTCATTTTTTCGAATTAAATTCATAATTCATCGACATCTGAGGGAGGAAGGCTGTAGTGATACAGAGAAGTTGTAATGAAAAGAATGAATGTATAGACTAAAAAAAGATGGTAATACATGAAATGCAGGTAACAATTATTAAAAAATCAAATCTATTGCTATCGCCTTCAAGTCTGATATGTTTTAAATAATTGAACAGATTTGTAAGCTAATTCTTATCATTTTTAATTTTAACACCATAAACTTTAGAGTTCAGATTATAATAATGAAAATTACGTACAAAAATATATTAAATTATTTTACAAATCATTGAACCTACAGAGTGGATGGATCTTCCATAAATCTTCTCTGACAAGGTCTTTATATGACACATACTTGGTAATAGAGATGAAAACTAATTAAACTTAAACGGCTTATTTTAAGTAAAATTTACACATGTTACTAAAATCGAACGAAGAAAGTTGTGATCTTGTCAAAATTTGCATATTTCTTTTTTTTTTTAAAAAAAAAAAAAAAAAAAAGAGCTTTCAGCCCAAGTTGCAAAAAAATGTTTTTGATTCTGCTGCTTAGAGATATAAAATCCTAAGGTGAACAAAAAAATTCAACGTTTATCACTGCTTTGATTAGATTCCTTGTTCCACTATTAATTGTGTTCATTCCTTCGCACTGCACAAAAAAAAAAAAAAAAAAAACTATATCCCTAGCAAATATTCTTGAATTATACATCAATGCTGGGAAGATTGTACAGCAACATTTTGTGGGCAGCAAAAATGTAAATTTAAAAGAAATGGAAAGAAAAAAAGCAAGATATGTTAGGTGCAAATAAGATAGCAGTATGGTTCTACCTCGGACCCAGAGTTTTTCCTGGTTATGATTTTCAAAAAAGTTTAAAGTTCACAAGAATTTTTGGTCATCATATTCCCATTTATAAAAAAATTCTCTTGCGTTGCTCAGAATATTAAATGCATCAGTTTAACTAAGGAAAAATATGAATAGATCTAAGTACTTAGCAGCCCATTCTAAAGCCTTAAACGAATGGAGAATTTGCACAGAAAAAGTTTACTGCTTCATCTGAGAAAGCAATGATGTGAGTTTGAGGTATTTCTTATAATTTCTTTTTTGATATCAGAAATTGTAGAGGACTAGATTTCGAAGTGAGAAAATGTACTGCCTCATAACTTCATCAGGCAGCATTTCCCATTTGAACACACACACGTCAGATAATTTTAATAATCAGTTGTGCATATGTATCTTTTCCGATAAATTATTCAATCTAGAAACCAAAAATATTCTTGCGCTCAGTTTGCTCAGCAGTTTTCACTTGAAAAAGAAATTTACCGAATTTCAGACTCCAGCAAATTCTTCATCAGATGAGTTCATCATTCAGGAAACGTTTGATACTCTTTTCCTTTTATTTTTTAAAAAAAGAGAAACATATTTATTTCCTTGGAAGATTAGAAATAGAATCCCTAACAGATACAAAAAGTCATAAACATGTACAATTTTCAAAGAGTATAATACAAATTTTGCATATGGAAGATGTACAAGTTAAGTTTAATTATCTGCTTTTCATCGATACCTTTCCCTTCAGGAGACATATATCTGATACAGAGAATGCGTTGAATTGCAGTATACACTTAGGAACTACTACTCTCAGCTCTCTTAAAAAACAACGTATGTGTCGTAAGTTACCATGTGCTTTTATTGACAAGCAAGAAATAGGAGTTCCTCTTTGCAAAATGAGGTCAAGTTCTCTTTTACCTAGACAAAGTATGTTAATGAGTTTTCTAAATTTTAGGACTATATCACATTTGTACAAAAAAAAATCATAATTTACAAAATCAACTGAATTTCAGTCATCAAAAACTTCATATTTTCTAAGTTTAATTACAGCTACGTACATTTGATTTCTTGAAACCGAGCCACCTACAGTGTGTATGTACTCGCAAAATATTGGCTATGATAGGGCCAAAAGTTAGGAGGAAAATTACCAGGAAACAGTGCAAGAATAGACTACAATGAAAATGGAACTTATTCCGAAAATTGGCTTACCTACTCTAAAAGAGCATCTTGTTATTATTTCCATAAAATGAATAGATTTTTTAATTTTAAAATAGTGCCTATTTAAGGAATTTTTGTTGTAGTTCTATAAAATCCAATAAGCAGCAATTTTTTCCAGGAAATATTTACAAAACTTGAGGGCCTAAAACTGGAAAACATTGATGACAGAACATCAGAAGAGTAGAAACACTGGATAATTACCACCTGCGGATGAATTCAGAAAATACTGCTAATCATGTATACAAAGACAAAAATAGATTTAAATTGAAACAGTTTTTTTTTTTTTTTTTTTTTTTTTTTTTTTTATATTTTGACAGTTTATTCAATTCTTCTATCCAAATCCACTCCAAAAGAAAATGATAATGTAATTATCCAGTGCATGTACAAAGCTAAGAATTTTCCGACATTATAGTAATTAAGAAATGCAATTAGCGCTCAAATTTATTCTATCAAGTTACAAATACTTAGCAATACTGATGAAATAGAGACAATGATCTCATTCAAACAAAAACAATTAATTGTACGTAACTATCAGATTTACAGTGGGTAAACAATCGATTTAAAAAAAATTACTTACAAGTAAACAAGAATTTAACATAAAATGACCAAAAAGAATACATTCTTTGAAAACAAAAAGTATCAACAAGCATGGTTGGTTGACGCCAAGACTTCATTAGCTGTGGAAAAAAAACAAACAAACAAATTATAGCCACATAAAGAAATAAAATACAAATGAAAGACAGGTGTAGAAAAAAATTGAAGAAATTAAACAGGAATAGAAATATTTAGGGAAAATCTCTACCGCAAAGTAATTAAACATCAAGGTATCATTAAAATGTGCCTAATTACTCGTTATATTTTTAGATTTTGGTGAGAAAAGACTGATTACAGTGAAAGGCATGTCGCAATACTGAGAATTCTCTTTTGAATAAGTAAATTAAAGTCAACACTATCTGAATACTTATATAGAATTTAATCACTGACCATCATCATTGGTCACAATGATAAATGGAGTTTCCAATAATTTCAGCTTTTTAAAAGCGATTTTTCCAAAATGCACAGTTATAATACCCTTCTATTGATTCTTGCTGAAAATGAAAAACAAAACAGATTTTTCCTTTCCATTTCGATATCTGAGTGGGTGTATGTTTATTTCCAGGAAAGATTCACAATAGGTCAAAAATATGATCATGTGATCAAATATGATTTATATACATAAATGCCACTAAAAGTATTAACCTGGTCTGTTGGCACAATTTTTCATGAGAAAATGTCAAAAACAATGGTTACTGCCATTCACAGATAACCTTCAAGGGCCAAAAATATTCATCGATAGTGCGTTCAATTTTGAAATATTTAAATATTAGTAGTTCTTTAATGGTGCAACATGTTAGACTACATACGCTCTAACAAATAATATGAGATATAGGGATAAAATTAATACGAGGGGACTATAGAAGTGAAAAAGAAAAAAAAAAAAGAGAAAAATGTTAGGCAGGAAAGTTTACAACTTCCATTCAAAACAAAGTAAAAAAGATAAATGAATAAATAAAATAAAATATTAAACAAATGAAAGTAGAAGAATTGCCTTTCAACAAGGAGAAACAGTGAAGAGAAAATAGTTGGCCTACAGCCAACAATAAAATACCCCAAGAAAGAAATTGCATTTTAAATATAATAGGAACAATATTTTCACTCCATCAATTTTAGAAAAGAACTAACAAGAAAGAGATTTAATGTGAAAGGGGAGCAGAATGAGAGACTTTCGACCATAATACGTAAAAATTCAGTCTTCACTGTTTGAATTACCTAATACATCAACGGTAAAATTTTCCAGTCACATGGAAATATTTTATGCGACAGAGCAAATTAATAAAAGCTAATAAATTATGATGACAAGGAGATCTAACTATTTATATCGACTCAGCTACCCAGAGCACATCACACTTAGCATTTCTAAAATATCTAAACTATAAGTATCATTAGAAAAATTATCTTTAGAAACAGGAAAATCTCAATATTGAAAAAAGAGATTATTTAAAAAAATTATGAGATGCTAAAAAGTACTGATAGTTTCATCTTAAAAATGCATAAATCACCACAGCAATGAATAGTGAATAGCTAACTGAAATGAATAAACTACAACCACAGTTGTTTAATGTGAACAGATTAAAATCTGTGGACTGTGTGTGAACTTTGTCACGCTCAAAAAATTTATCAGTCTCAATTTCTCGCGTTGAAATCAAAGATGATGGAATCCATTCAATCCTGAACAAAAATCCCAAAAAGCAGCAATAAAAGAAGGAAGCAAATGTTAGATAAGTAGATGAAAACATTGCACTAGAGGTGAAAAGCATGGAGAAAATTACAACAGTTTCATGTCTCATTGTTAAATAAATATTAGTAAAAAATGTAACACGAGACCCAAAAGGAACTAAAAAAATCTAGAGCCTTAATTTCAACCACTTTCAGTTTTGAGAGTGTATCGTATTATCAATGTAAGTGATACTCTTGAGTATGGGGAGATGGTCTGACTAATGATAGAATATTCTTTGCAAGTTCTGTAATCATTTCTACATTTTTAGATAGGGTTTCATCAATTACGAAACAAATTTTTTTTATCAAAACAAAAGGAGTCAGGCTTATGAGCTAGGCACCCTGTGGGCCTAAAGGAAGGCATCTCTAGCTGTCGTGCATCCGGTAGTCCCTAAAGTTGTCCTGTGTTCTTGCACTCACTCACATGATAAGTGTTACATTCCCGCGAGGCACAATGGCTAATGTAATAGGCCGACAATAAGCTGTATTGACAACACTGATTGACACTACCAAGCACGGACATATGGAGTATAGCCATGCCCCCACCAAATTGGGCTCAGTTGTTTTATCTCTGACTGATAGGTGATGCTGGCAGTCTCGCACACGAAGAGTGATCCATGATTGAATTGTAACAACGAACTGACTTGTAACGCATGACTATGTTCCTTCCCCATCCTACTGCCTCAAAGGGAAAAGACAAGGTGTTGGAGTGACAAGGTCACCCACAGCTATGATGACGGATTGAGTGACCTCGAAGGCCTGTCACTGAAAGGGATTGAACTCAGGACCTTCGGGCTGGCAGCAAATTGCCTTGATCACTACACCACCAAAACTGGCCCACCTACTAGACTACTGCATTATAAAATGTTTGGAGCAAAAAACGTAGGTACTGGAGAAATGACGTCAGAAAAAAAGAACACACAAGAATAACCATAAAAATTTGTTGTGAGGATTTTGTGCAATAAGATTTGATATAGTGCATCATTAAGTGTTACATATGACACTCTCAAAAGGAGAGTTAAAATCTAGAATACTGGCAGCCAGAGTAAAAGTCGTCCAGTTCCGTTTGGGTTCCTCCGTATATGTGATGAGGTCATTTCAACGGAATATAAGAGAACTTTAACCCGATTGAAAATGGAAGGGAAAGTCAATAGAGTACATTGACAGTGTAAGTCCGCAACCATATATCTCGTTTGCGGGGTTTGAAAAACTCTGCTTCTGTTTTATCTTTTTAAAGGGGAACAAATCTACATGATTCCTTGAAATTTTCTTAGAATTTTCTCCGCACGGAAAAGAAAAATCTCGGCAGTTTTTAAGAATTGCCGTTGAGTAGTTTTCCATTTAATATTTCATTCCATTCATATTAATAATTATGCCGAGAAGTCTGCCACGTTGCAACCAAGATACAAGGTTGCGGATTTACACCGTCGACATATGCCATTTATATTTTGAGTTACAGTAGATACGAGAATCAATAATGAGGGATAAGGTACTAAAAGAACTACATACAAACTAAACATTTTGTGAGCTGATTGAGAACCTAAAACATTGATATGTGCTGAAAGGCTATGAACTTAAGGCTAGGATGACTCTCAAATAAACCATTCTATCTATACTGCTATGGTAATTATCTCAGATACTTTCGACAGCTAAAAAAGAAATTCTTCCAAAGGTGTCTGCATTTACTTATTCCATCTGCTCGAATTTCTATAGTTTATTTATAAATCAAATAAATACTGATTAAACTAGAAAAAAATAAGAGTGCAACCATTTGACCTTCATTACCTGCATTCTCGAGACTAAACCTGATGATTAATAAGGCAGTTAGAAAAGGCTTAATTTGTATAATTTTTTGTTAAAACATGAGTTTTGGATGCAAGATAGAATTAAGTTTTTTTTAATTCTTCATCAAAATGTAAGAATGTTACATAAAAAGTGTTGAACAAAAACGCACCAAGTCACATACCGTTCGAATGGAGAAATGGAAATTAGAAGTTTTACTCTTCCATAAGACTCAATATTACGGACAAACTTTAATGACTATTATCATGCTCAAAATATTTTTTCACATCTTTGAATTTTTGACAGGAGAAAAGAACTTTGCATGGAATACCTAGAAATTCCGTTTGTTTTTTGTTATTAATTGCTATTTCTTAGCAACCAGCATTCACCGCTGACAATCAAAAAGAGTCAAATTTAAGCACTTTTCAGGCACCTCCTAAAAAATCAATCACTTTCAAGACCTAGAAAAAAGTTCAAAATCAAGGACTTAAGCACTTTCAATGGCCGAACAAACCATGATAACAGTATGTATCAACATTTCAACCCTGAGGTTTTTATTAAATCAAAGTTGCTAATCCTGTGGACTATCACCATTCATCATGGCAATAAATAATCTTCAGCAATGCGATTAGCAGCTGGTATACACAAATTACACATTTAGCTCTTTCACAAACTCTCAAGTAAATAAGTAAAAGATAAGAATTACCTTGAACACGGAGTAACATTGGCACCGGATATGGCAACTCTACCAATGTGGATTGGTGGTTGATTTTGAATGCGAAGCGAATGGATGCAACCAGACAAGCCAACCAGGTATTTTCCATCTGTCATTGTGTCCGGGTTCGGTAGCCCACCTGGATTGAAATAAAAACTTATCAGACTACAGAAAACTTTCGTACTTTAAAATGTTTTGCAGAGGTATGGAAAAATTCTTTCATGAAATTAAAAGAAGAACCTAGTGCCTTAATTGCAGTGATTCAAAAATTTCAGCCCTTACCTTTTTGATCAAAAGCAAACTGGCTCTGTATTTTTACACAAGATTTATCGACGACAGTTTCATAGGTAAGGGAAAACTATGCAAAATTTTAAAAATTACAAATGGTAGTCGTCATTTATTGAAATAAAAGGTGGCAAGACATTTACGGTGTTGCATGACTTGCTTTCAGGTTTCACCACCGGTATGACGAAACCACTATGTAAACATGGTTAGACTTTACCTTTAAGACACCACAACACAACTCCCAAAAATCTAGTTCGATTGAAGAAAAATAGGTCTAACATGTAGGTTGAACAAAAAAATACACACAATATTCATATGGTCATTTCTCTTTCACAGTTAGGAGTAAGTCTCTTACCGATGAACACATTTCCGCTGGTGTTCAGCTGGGTCAGACCACCTTTGCTACTTCCAGATTTTGAGAAAGTACCATCCAATTGAATGGATCCATCCAGTTTTTGCCTTCTAGCAGTTACTGTGTGCTTCTGATTATCATTGACTTTCTGCTCAGAGAGAAGGATCGTTACTGGACCAGATCCAAGTTCGTAGCTGAACTCTACTGAGCCATTCACAACTGAAAAAAAACGAAAAAAATGCAGGGGTGAATATTGAGTACTCTGGACCAAGTCTGCTCTCCTTAAAAACCCTGATGGTTGATAGTTTCAAATACTGCACTAATGGAACCCTGGACAAAGGCACTTACCAAAGCACTACGTTATATGTTTTCTCATCAAAATTTTATACATAAAGGAATAAATTTACCCAACAAGAAGTTCTGAAATCATTTCATGTACGTAGAAGATATCTTCGCCGCATACAATATGTCCCTAATCATGTGACGGAAAATTTAGGAATCAAATACTTGGACTGAAATAGGACAATTTTGTTCTTTGACTAGGCATTTTTTTGTTTAGGTCATTTGAAAGGGGGATATGGCCCCTCAAGGTTTCTCCATAAAAACTTACTTTTTTAAATTGTAGTCAACGTTATTAACAAAATGACATGAAATTTGGGGCCGCGCCACAATAAAATGGATTTATTGCAAATGATAGGTAAGTAAAATGTTGTTTATGAGGCTTCGATAAATGTTGAATAAAACATGATAGATGAACAGAAAATTCAATTTATATTATTTTGAAGTATTTTTTTGCCACATTTGTGGTACTTTCAAATCACTACATGAAACTTGAAAGCCAAATTCAAGCAGACACATTGTCCTAATTTTAAAATTTGTGAATTGTCTGATGAGGCTTTCTAATTTCTTGTTGCTACCTACAGATCACGTTGAGGCAAACAAAAACGATGAGCTTTTTCTTTTCTTTCCTTTGAAAATATTTGGACTACATTCTGTGAGTGCGAGGTACTTTTTGTGATACTTGCAAACTGTTTGAAAATATTAGACCAATACATACTTGCAATTGCAAAGTAGTCTTGATTTCTGCCAAATTCTTTGGGGTCTCGCCCATGCCATAGTAGAATACCTTCATTGTGACTGGTTGAAAACTGTAATTCTACTATGTCACTATCATCAAGCTGCACGTGAGGGAGGAGATCACCACTTAATTCAACATAGCCGTTGCCATTGAAAGAAATTTCATCTCCTATTTCTACACCTGAAAATTTTAATTTAAAGAAAAAGTAGTTACTATTAAGTATGAAGAATTCGAGATGAAACGCCTGAATAAATAGAGAGAATTGTGAATCAAACAAGTTTGGCGGCCTTTAAAAATTGATGTAATAATTCCATTATTAGTCTCCGAGGAGAGACATTGCAATTTGTCAGATTCAGAACCAAATTAATTCAACGAGATATTTTTACAGGCCAAGATTTTAATTTTCAAGGTTGGGACTGCGTAGACTGCCTGACTTCATATTTCTTTCCTTATATTTGCTACTATAACTATATTTCCTGAAAAACGGGTAGTTCCATTATGTTACGGAAATTGCTAGATTAATATTAATTTTTATATGCTGAAGAACATTGGGTCAATACCTGTTTCATCAAATCTCAAGGAATATTTTTGATAAATGCTTATGAGCATAAAATACAAATTATTCATTCTACTTATGAGTTCAAGTTGTATATTGTGTGAATATCTATTCTTTAAATTACAGATTCAATTTAATGCACCACTTCATCGCTCAAATAAGAATGTTGAACTGGTATACTAAATGATAAATAAGATTTAAAGAGCAGAAAAGAAGTGATTCATACATTTTGACTAAACTAAGACTCTTCTAATTACTTTGTTACAATTTGGATGACAAAAAAGGTAGATTTTTAAACCAAGGAAACAAAGGAATAATAACAAATGCCCAGACATACTTTCATTGCAGGTGGATCCTTTGAATCTTAAAGGACAGCTGCACGTGTAAGTGTAACTACTGCCTAGGCAGGTTCCTCCATTGAGACATGGATGCAGTGTATCACAGATACTCTTCTTGCGTTCACAATTATCGCCACTAATGGATGGGAAAACAAAAAAAATTAATGGTGGAAAGCAAATATTATGGCTGTTTATGTTGGGATTGCAAAGTAATTTGAAATTTGAGGAGAAAAAGACACTATGGTAATTCTGATAGTTATCTGTTTGATACTACTTAGCTTCACTTCTTACTTAAAATAAAAACTTGTGCGAAAATAAAGTTGCTACGTATTTACACATTTGCGCACTGGCATCTATTTTTGCCCACCACACCTAGCGGTGCCAGAAATCAGGAGGGCAATTGTGTACTCATGAATGATCTTTAGAACAATTACCATGGTGCTATCTATCATGCAATTCGAAAGACGAGACCCGAAAAATCACCTAGCAACTGCGCTAGTTACATTGTCTACATACAGTTGTCCTGGTATAGCACTGACAAGCATACTCGTCTATGTACACAAATGGGTTAATGATGGTTACTGATTAAATATATGGTTACATATCAATGGCTGATATCATAGAATGCATATCGCAAACTGTAACGGTGTAAGTTTCCGTTTTGTTTACACTTATTGGAGGAAAACAAACCAACCGCTTCTATTGGATTGTTTGTGAATTTTCTATACTTGATAAAAAAAAAATCACACAACATGCAGAAGAGACATTTTCATTAGTTTTCTTTACGGAAAATAAGGCATAATTGGAGATTTTTAAAAGTTGCGATTGGGATATGCATTTTTTAGATTCAACTATTTATACACGCGTTTCACTAGAAGATACAGATTGAGCCAAATAAATGATGACCTGGATGCCACTGCAGAGGTAAAACACACACTACATTCAGATGGAAAATCACATAATTTTAGGCTTTCCAAGGTAGAGGATACCGTAAGAGTGTGGTGAAATGTTTTCAGCTTCAAAATTATAATAGCTTGGCAATGTGGATGCAAAAAAAAAAAAAAAAAAATTGACTTACTCATATTGTGAGGGGCATTTACAAGTGTACGACTCAACTGTTGGATGACAAATGCCGTTGTTCATGCAGGGTGCGCTAGCACAAAAGTTGTTTGTTGCCAGAGGGCATTGGTGTATGTTTGCTGAATCAATGACCGATTTCACAGGGTGGAACACAACATTTGCCACTGATACCTACGATACATAAATCAATGCAGCCATTACTAGCAACTTTAAATGATAAAGGATTATTCAAAAACAGGAAAAAATAAAAGTTCAATTCATTTAACTAATCAAGCATTTAACTGAGTTTAATATTTATTTTCAATGGCACATGTTTAAAATTTAAGAGCTATGAGGATTTTCACAGTGTTGGTTCACAACATTACAGTTCCAAAGCTACCTGCCGGCTGGGTCTATAAGACATTTTTCTGGATTTGCTCCATCGTAAACCTGCGAGAAGGATCCTTAACGCTTGACAGTACAGAGAAAATATTCTGCATAATGGTCTGCTCCCTATGATTTTTTGGCCAAATGGGCCTGTTGAAAGGTGCGGGGATTTGCACATGGATAACTGATTTCAATGGCAAATTCAACGAAAATAACGATGGCACTACTAAATAAGCTTGAAATTACATCTCAAACTCAAAGAAAGCTGTTTTTGGAACCGACCCATTCAAAACGGTCACTTTTACACAGGAACAGATCCGGTTCACTAATTACATCACATCTCATGACAAACCTGGTCTCTTCATTACTTACAATGTATTTTCCCATAGGGAATTGGCGGCCACTTTTCAAATGCAAATATTGAGTCAATCAATGGTTTTTTGACCAAAATGGAATTCAGAAATGGATGCTTTTGACGTTCAAATGATTGGAACCTTCATTAGATAAATAGGAACTGGTTAACTTGGTTTTACTTACATCAGAAATACAACCTCTGAAGTTCGAATACACTTGCACATTACTATTCAAAGTTATGTTGTCGCGATCAATGCCACCAACATATAAATTAGTAGTGAGATCCACCCCAACCATTCCACCAAGCCGTTGATAGACGGGGGCTTCGTTTGCTACTTGAAGCATAGCTATACTCCTGTTTCGATTTAAAGTGATCAATGTCCACTGCCGCGGAATGATATCTTGACTGCTTCTCAAAACAACCAAACCTAGAAGATAAAAAAGATTACGTTTGTTCAATGACGATAGGAGTATAAATCATTTCTGGGAGAAATGACAGTATTTTAAAAATGCTTTTTATGTAATGAAAACATTTGGAAATTCGTTCACATATTTTGGTGGATACAATTCATAAATTTTAAGGCCTTGCAGTTGACAATACACAAAAAAGCTGGAAGAATATAGCAGACACTAGAATTCAATGAATAATTTACATATAAAATGATGATTAGTAGCTTTCCATAAAGAAAATACAGTATGGCAGGAAATGTGCAAAGTCACAAACCAAGATACACATTTTTGCAATTTCATCATCACGCTGCTGCTAAACCTGCACTCGGTCCTTATAGGGTTTTTTTTTTCTTCAAAAACATTTTGGTTTTCATGAAAGAGTACAATATGTGCATCATTTTAGGATTATTACTTTACAAATCATTTGAGTCAATACTTACCAGTAAGGTTAAAAAATAATTGGAGGGATAGTCAATTAATAAATCGTACATCAAATGATAAAATAAATTCAAACCATTCTATTTTTGAAGAGGAGCTGATAAAACTCACCTGATCCAGTATCAAACATGAACTCAATTTGATGATTTTTAATGGTTAGAGAGGTAAAATCCCCATTCCCATCAAAACTCTGACTAGCATACATCAGAATTCCATCCTCAACACTGCTAGGATTGATTCGCATGGATAGTTTCATATTTGTGGGATTTTTGGGGGTGCGGTAGGCAATGAAGCCATCACCGTCAAATGATGGTACGGTTATTGTGACTGGCTCTTGGCATCGGTACCCACTTTTACCAATGGGACAATGGCAAACTATATCTCCGTCTGTGTTTCGGCATCGACCTTCACCACAAATGCCTGAAAAATTTTACAGAATTTGTAAGTCAAAACTACAATAAATAAATAAAAAAAATATATTTTACTTAGCAAAGCACTATGGATGGCTGGTAAAAATTACTTAAAAATAAGTAAGATTGTGAAAAAAACATGATAATCCAACTTATGCTAAAAAATCTGCTTCGGAATAGAAATATTTATCGATAAACACATTTTTAAGCGCAGTATTGAAATTCTTCTCTGTAAATTGTTTTTTGATACTATAGGGAGTTTTTTAAAAAAAAATCTTGCCTTAACTTAAGGATTAATGATACTAATAGTAATAAGATTGTACTTATTGATGGCTTTCTATGGGTTGGAGCAGTTGAAACTAAATTTTCATGGGCAAACTTATTATCTCCTCAAGACAAAAAACAATTCATATACTTACACTAGTTTTGTGTGTAATTGAATAGAATGGTTACTTTACGTGGACTCAGCCTAGTTTCATCATACTTTGCCTGTTTCTTCTTATGTTACATTTTACAATAAACTAAAGCAACAGCCCGCCTTAGTCAGTAATATTGTTTAAATATAAAGCGCTTTTATAATTTTAGGTGAGATACAGTTGTTTTTCATATGAAATAATAAACTGACCTGGATAGCAAGTCTCACCGACTCTTCCACAGTCATCGCCACTATAGCCAGAGGCACAAATGCAGAAGTAACCTTTGTTGTTTGGAGCTTCTTGACAAATGCCTTGATTCAAACACGGATTCTGCTGACAAGTTTCGCAAGATTCGATTCCTCTCGATGATTTATCCACATACTGCATTAAATCGATGGTTGTTGTACCTGTCACGAGGCGACTTATGCAACCTGTAAGGCAAAAAAAATTTGAAAAAAACTTTGCAAGATCGCTCTTTACTTAAACAATAATATTTGATTTGAATACATATTTGATTTTAAAGGAGTAACAAGGTGGACTACGAATTTCTCCTTTATGAGATTGAGAATAATACAATGATGCTCTTAAATGATTATATCATAGTATTGGAGAAGACTAAACGACCCAAATAGAACCCTATTGCAATGTTGAAGTAGCCTTGCTGTGAAAATGAGGTAAAAAATCTCTCAATTAACCCTCTATGCTTAAATTGCAGAATCGTTACTGCAATCGATTGCAAGAGGTCAGTAACTTTATGGTAAGTTTATGGTAACCTTGTCAATCTCTTGCTTTGATTATTCTACAAGATTTCCATGACACCACTGAGGAAATCTTGCTGCCAGTAATTGCCTCCAGTCAGGAATGTTCTCCAATAACCCTTAATGTGTGAGCCTTAGCAAAGATGTTGCTACAATCTGGCAAAAAATCGTAGCTTGATAAGTGGCCAGAAGGAAAATTGGAGGTAAGGCAGGTTTTGATCTAGTGCACTCATTTGTTTGAGATTTTTACCACGAGTTTACCTACAGTTAACTATAAAATTAAAAAATCAATTTTAAATTCTGTTAGGAATTATAAAAAATTCGATGTTTGATGAGGTAATAGTTACCTGTGAAGCCAGATGACAATTTATTTTTCTGCAACAAATTCAGATCCGCAACTCCGCCGATATGCCAAGGCTGCCTAAGATCTAGGCCAACATATGAGCCCTGTGACTGATTTCTGTAAGCTCGACCACCATCGATGTGCATTTCTCCCAACTTCTTATTTTGAACGAGCAGAATTGTATGCCATTCGCCAATGGTAATTGGATCACCAGTAACTGTTGCAGGACCTGATCCGAGGTCAAATTTGAACTCAGGCACTCCATTTTTGAGAATGAGAGACACAAAATCAGGGTTCTGATTTTGAAGATTAGCATCCAGTGTGTACAACAAAATACCTAAACAAAAAGAGATGTTCATGAAATTTTTTCTTTAATTAATAATTAGTATTAAAAAATTAACCATTTATGAAATTATTTTGGGAAATATTTTTTTAGGCAGCAGCCTTCAAAATTCAAATAAACACTTTATGAAGGGGAAAAACAAGAAATTAAAAAAATTAAAAATAGCAAGTAAATACGAAAATACACCAACAGACTCTTTTCTGTATCAGCATTAAGAACTGTAAGATCTTTCTTCAAAACTTATCAAATGTTTGAGTGACCCAAAAAATTCATTTTGAAAAGAAAAAAGAAAACTTATGCTAAAAAGCTTACAAGTTGGGTCAGATGGGATTGAAAGAAGTAATTTACACTAATAAGCTGAACAATTCCCAGTTTTTCATTAGATAAGTTCGCAAAATAATTCCAAGAAATGAAAAAAAGTAAAAAAAGCTGTGCTTGCTATGCTGATTTTTAAAGGGAGTTAATGAATATTGACAAAGAAGACTAGAGATGTTTCAGAAATTAAATTAGAGGAAAACAGAAAAAACAGAAATAAAAATGTACCATCAGGTTTCTCCGGTTTAAATACAATTTCAATCGTGAAATTTGAGTGTGAGTTCTTCAAAGGTGGTAATTTGATGTAAGAGGATGCTCCAGTGAATCGAGGGATTACATTTTTGATTGTTAGAACTGTGGGAATATCGATCCTTGCTTTAGGGTTTGCAGCAGTGCAAATATATCTTCCTGCATCATTCGCTGTTGCATATGGGATATTGATTGTTGGCTGTCAAAAATATACAAAATATCAAAAGATATTAAAGATGAACAAAAAAAGTGAGTCTAATAATAAAACACTGAATAATGCAAATAAACACGTACATTTTTCACTTAATGAGTTGATTTTGGAATTTTTTAATAGGGTCAACATACTCTACATGAAGTTTTGATAAAAAAAGATGTCTTCTAGATGTTCAATGCTCACCTTGTCTTGTAGTCCATTGCATTACTGCAGGCTATTAATTTTTCAAAAAAATCAAAGCCATTGAATACAAAGGTGTCTATAATTTTTTACAATCCAGATATAAAGTTTACTATAGAGGCAAGTGTGTGATTGCTGCTCCATGAACTACAAGCAATTTAGAACCGCATTACTATCGACACAAAAATACTAAAAACAATCTCTTCAGGAACTTTGATGTTGAATTATTTGCTTGGCCACAGGTTTTTTGGGTCGTTTATTTTCATTGGCTGGATCTGTGACCAAATAGCAAACTCTTTAAATAACCCGCTCAAGAGTTGGTCCGCAATTTCGATTGACATTAGAGCACTATTGGTCGTCTGTAGTGATCATAACAGAAAGCAGCGTAAAACTTGGTACACTATGTCATACATCATACGAGGACCACTCTTCGGAATATAGGAACCTTCCTTAATTGCAGTAATTTCCCATTTTTCCAGGTTCTGGACATAATAGTCTGGTTTCATACTTACAGAATTTTTATGCGGTGGATTTTGAAAACCAACTCCTTGCTTGATCCAAGAATACTTGATTGGTTGGTCAATACTTGTTGTGCAACTAATTGTCACATTAGTTCCATAATTTGCTTCTCTCCTGGAGATCTGATAATTTGAGCTGATGGGTGCTTCTCCTAGACAGAAGTTATTAGTTTTAAAATTGACATTCCTTTTTCTTACATTAAGGAGTATATAGAATCTTGAGCTTAGCTAAATATGTTAGCTTTAAAATAAAATATAGTCCCCTACATGACCTTGCCTCTAAGGAGAGTTTTCGGGAGAATCGTTTGAGCATCATCAGTGTAACAGCGGTGCCTTGTCTAAATTTAAAACGTTTTCTAGCAAAAGTGGTAGTACCTAACTCTATATTAGCCCAATGGAACACACGACATGTTGTTGGCCTCAATGTAATATGAAAGGTTTTTAATTCTATTGCAGTGTTTTAGAGACTTTCACTCAAGTTTAACTACATACAATTCTCTCCTAGGATATGTTTTTTGAAAGCTCTTGTTATGCTGAAAGTTTTTGTTTTGATTCTTTCTCTCCAATGAATAATTTCTGAAAATTTGACATTTTGATCTCCTAACACGTCCGCCAAACTTTATGGGGAGCTTGAAACTTTGGGCATGGACCTACTGAAATTATCTACTGATTGCAAGTGTCGAGCTTAATATACATTAGCCATGGGTGAATTCAGCCTTATTTTGTAGATGATCCTTGATGTGATATCAACGATACTGATTTATTTCACATTGCTAATTTAGCTTGCTTGCTGGCACAGCATCATTCCAATTTTTTGGGATTTTATAGCTAAAAAATGACTGATAAATAATTTCTTTTTGGAGCAAAATATTTGAGCTTAAATATCTTTGTAATTGTATTCAATTGTATTTTCAGAACAGAAAATTAGAAATTTACCTTCGACAACAAGGTTGTAGTCAACATAGCGAGTGCTTGGTACAGGATGGCTGTAGCAACGATAAATCCCGGCATTGTCAGGCTGTACATTGTTTAGCCTATAGAAAAGAGAATAGTTTGTATTCTTTGTTTAATTTATTAGGAATCAAGACTTACCTTAAAAAGAAAAATGAATGTGTCAAATGCAGTTAACTGCTCAGGAATATTTTTGGAGTCAAGAGAGATAAATTATTTTGACAAACTCACGCCTATTCTGAGAATAAATTGAGCAATGAGTATGAGGCCAGTTGAAAAATGTTTGCACCTTCATCTTCACAACAAGTAGGTATTGTTTTTGATGGGGAACCGAGGGACATTTTATAAGACAATTCATTTTTTACAAGAGGACGGTTGTACCGTCTTTTGCTATCATGCTTTCCTCTGGAAGTGCCCCATTGTTACAATTGTCGGTCCAGCTACACCAGTCTGACAAAGCATAGTGTGTACCACGGTAGGTCTGAGACTTATGGAGTAAATAAAAATAAAATTAAAAATTTGAGGAACTGAAGAATGATAAAATACCTCAAAAGAGACCCAGTCATGATAACATTGCTATCAAAAGTGCCACCGATTCTTTGCCAAGAGATAGGAAGATCAGCATTTCCAGAGATGTGACAACGCAGTTCAACATTGTCCCCACGGTGTATGATATCAAGATTTGACTCAATATTTAGCGAGATATTATCAATTCCTGTTGAGGAAATCACACATTTTAGAGCATAATTATATTTGCAATTACAAAAATTGTTGGAAAATGTTATGAAGCAAGGAAGGAGGAACAATTAATTCAGTTTTGCTTCATGTGCGTGAACAAGTCTTTTTGAGTACAGATTCTCATATTACTTCACAGTGGAGGACAAATCTATTATTTCATATTTTTATTTAAAATATCTAGATTATTTCAAATCTATTTCAATAAGAGCTCAGGATAATGAGGTATCAAAGAAAAAAGATGCAGAGAGATTAATCTTACAGTTATTCGACTCGCTTTAGTTAGGCTGGACCTTGAGACTGAAATCTAGTTGAAGTGTCGACATTGAGGAAAGAAATAAGCTTCTTATGACTTTTCTTTCTAAAATAAATGACATAGCTGGACATGTTTTGCTTTGCTAAGGAGAGGATTTAAAATTTATGTATTCGAAGCTATTGAAACCTTCAGTTACTGACTCAGTGGTTCAAGTCGAATTTCCGAAAAGAGAGCAAAAATTATTTAAGGGCAGAAAATTTCAAGTTTAGAGACAATGAAAGTGTTGGGCTAATCTGCCAAAGATTTAATTGGTGATAAATCAAACCCAATTGGTAACTTTATCTAGAACTCAAAGTTTTACAAATTGGGAAAACTGATACAATTAAATACTTGACGTGCAGACACAAGATGGACGGAATATGCTAATTTTGAAGTTAGTAATCAATCAAACAGACAAACAAATATGCATGATTTCCCACTTGCAAGAGAGAATTGAGAGTTTGAGAATGCGTCTTTCATTATTCCCAGAACTCTAAATGGTATTAAAACCGCATTCCATATTAAAGTTACGAAGCATTCAGGGAAGGTGTTAGCAGTAACACATAAACAGATACAAAAACAGGGACAACATGAAAAAAACCAAAAGAAGCACACATAAAACAACATTTAAGAATGATTTTGATGTGGAGAATGGTTGGTAAGAGGGGAGGGGGACCAGATATAAAAAGAATAGCAGCAGAACCAAGTAATTTTCCTCAAATTTTTATTGAGAACTTTTGCAAGATCAAAACTGCTTGATACTCTCACAAGGGGTTTAAACTGAATATTTTAATGTAGTTTTATGATAGGAGAAGTACAGCTCTTCTCAGAGTACCTCTCTAGAAGTGGTAAAATCTAAATTTACGGGAGAGATTAATCAAATTGGTGGCAATGATACTTTAAGTTATGATGCTGTAGAAACTCTTTAATAGCTACTTGACACCATAAAATCATTATATGAATGGAAAAAAATGAAGTAAAAGCAGAACAAACAGACATGAATGAAAGGCACTTTGAGAAGATGTGGCATTGTAAGCACAATCATTTTGAAAAAGCGTTTGGAGAATCGGTAAATCTAGAGATAAAAATTATTGGCGGGAAAGTAAATCTCTTTCCAAGAGCATAAGTTGGCTAATACAGGCAGCACATATGTACTTAAAAATGAGGAGGGATAGGATTTAAATTATTAACGACGTAAATAAAAGCTAGAACATTTCGTTTCGGTAAGGGATAAGATGACTGAAATTTTATATATAATAACAAAAAAGGTAGATCTTCTCAAAATGCCAAATGATAATAAACAAACAAAAAAAAAACAAAAAAAAACGTGAGATCATTATGAATGATGACTATGATGACTGATCTGACCAAGCGCAACACTGATTAACTCGCTAGTTTTTATTAAGTACTGAATTAGACAACTCACTTAAACAACACGAATAAAATCAACGCAAAAGTTAATTGATTTTAAAAAATGTCAATGATAATTTGAGTCAAAAACTTCATTTAAAATTTAAAGGAAAAGGAGACATCAAAAATGCAGAATTGTACATACCAATTCACTAAGGTGTCCAAAATGAGAGACGGCGATATTTAACTTCAAACTCTACTTGGAGTACTTCTAGGTTGGAAGTGGTTGGAAGCTACATTTTTCCGGACAGATAATTGCGCTGGTGAGCAACACTGTCTTGAGCACTAGAACTCCCCATCCTAGATTTGATTACCTTTTTCGCGATCTGCACGGATTATAATCACTACTACCTGACCATTAAGTGCTATGGCACGAGTCAAAAATGAGAATTTTGAATGGGAAAAACTGTATTCATCATCCTTCTTTATCCCCTGAGATTTATTTCTCTGCATTAATTCCCAGACAATAACTTAAAAGTTATGCAAAAAATACTTTTTTGATTCTTAGTTTTTAATTATCTTAATGGGTCTCTTGTAAGTGACATATTTGCTCCTAACTCATCACAAAATCATTTCCATCCCTAATTTTCAGAACCTTGTTGCGCCTTCATGATTCATAGAGTAGCTATAGTCATAATTCATAAATCAACCAGGGTAAGTTTTTGAACTACTAAAAGGCTTGTTTAACCATTAGGGAGAAATCTAATGAAAGGAAATTCAACCGATACATGATAGAGATGTTACAGAAAAAGGGATGTTAATTAAAAAATATCAATTTTCTCGACACAAGTAAATTTAGTGAGGAAAGTTTATTTTGGGGGAAAAAAATTAAGAGTAGAGGTCTAATTTACTATACTCAACAAAAAAAAATATATACTATACGGAAATAAGGAATATTCAGCTTGTAATTGTTAATTAATAAAAATGGTACCAAATGTAAAATTTGGACTGATGATGCAAAGAAAAAAGAAAGGAGGCATAATTTTTAAAAAAAAAACTCAAGAGGGTAGTTCAAAAACTAGTCTGGTTTGAAGATGGAAAATAAAAAAAAAAAAAACAAAAGAAAAGAATTAAAACACACCCCTCCTGATTTTCTGATAGCTTGTCTCATCATATCTATCATTGAACTCGCAAGAGTACTTTTCTGGTAAACACAGACCGGAAGGACACCGTTTTTCACCCTCAGCGCAGCTTGCTACATTTTGAAAGCCTGGCATTGAAGAGATGGCAGAATTTTAATTTGACAGTTGTATAGCCAATCACCAAAGAGTAAAAGAAAAAGAATAGAAACATATAAACAACACGTGAACATATAATTTAACTAAAATGGATACACATACATGAAAAATCAAAATACGAACACATATATTAGACATGAACTTTGACACAAACATGCATTACACTAGATGAGTCTTTTCTAGACATACAGAGATAATTGATGCAGATGTAGGGGTAAAGAGACTATTTGTTTTTATTTGCTTTGCTTTATTTTTATCATGTGTGTGATTTCATGCACGACAGTTGCAATTTGTGTTTTTTCCACTTTCTTAACTTCAAAATCAGTCAGGGCCAGAATTGAGCTTTCATTACCCATGGATAAACTGAAGCTCTCTCGGTTATTGTGTAGAAAGGTTAATTAAAGAGTTCAATATAACAAAATAATTTCCTTATAATCAGCGACATTATCTATGTTTAACTTCAGAAGAATAAAATTCTGACTTTTCCTTTCTTTTAAAAAGTCAGCAGAACTTCAAGAGTGTAAGATATAAAAGAAATGTTCACTCTTTCCTTGTTTCTACATCAGAAATACTCAGTTTCTAAAACGTGCTCTCTTAAACAACTGTCACCCTCCCTAACCCAAGCTCAAATCCAGCCCTGTATTTAGTGCGAAGTTCAAACACTTGATCACTGCTGGAACTTATTTTCGGTGGCAGTGTTTGTAAATCTGCATGCACATCAATTTTCCTCCTCTACTCCTTCGAAATTAAGAGAGAGGAGAAAATTTTGAACACATACTTAGAGGGAGAATGCAAAACATGCTTCAAAAATGGAGAGACAAATATTTCCACCCAGTAGGTTTGACTTTTGACACATCTAAATGTTCAAAAGAAATAAAGAGGGCTCTGGTACATGAATTTTTCTCCAACATTTTCTCTTTTAGTGAAGTGCTTTTAAATAGATCGATTACATGCAACATGTGTAAATCTTTTATTAGTTTATTTTGTGTCTCAACCAATCAATGAAAGCAATGGTGCAATTAGATCATAGTGAAGTATTATTTGAGAAAAAATTGTGTTCGCTGAAAATGTGAGTTTTACTGATTTGAAGATGAATCATTAATTATAGCAAAGTATTTGATTGTCAATTTAAGGTCAGAACATTTTTTAGACAGAGAAATGATTTAGATGACAGATATATTCTCTTCCCCAATATGATTCAGTGCATTTAGCGATAGCTTTAAAGTGGAAAAAGTCGGTCATTTATGTATCCGAACAAATCTACAGAAATAATACATTGTGTTTTATGTCCAGCACATTGAGGTTACTTCTTAATTTTGTCATTAAATGGCTTAAATATAACGTAAAAGATTCAATACACACAATTAAAGTAACATGAAAAACAGTAATGAAAAAATAAATTTGTTCAAATATTGCAATTGACCTTAAAAAAATAAAGGCAAAAATAGATCAGACAATAAATAACAGAAGGAATAATTGGTTTTATAAAAATAATAAAAAAAGAAAGAAAAAAAAGAGATTTTAAACACGAAACGAAAAGTGCATGAGTATTGATATTTTGGCTAGTATTTTCTGTAGGGTTGAGATTTCTCTTCATTGTAGAATATTTCAGGGCAAAAAAAAAATTTAAGAAAATGGCTAGTTTTCGAGAAAATATGGTATAAAATATAAGTCAAATGCAATTCAAAAATAGTTTAAAAAAGATGTTCATGATCCATTTTGGGATTCAAAAAATACATATAAATTAAGAGAAAAATTTTATGGCACAAACAAACAGAAGTAAACGATACGATTGCGTTTACTTGAATATCACAATATGAGAGAACGAGGGTGCCTAAAATTTGGTGTAATGTGGGGGGAGTTCTTGGTGACATAATTCCGACAACTAATGAAGCAGTCAAGGCCAATTATAGAAATAATATCGAAAAAAAATCGGACAGAAAATTGAACAGTTTTGGAAGCAGGTTTGCTTGACAAAGAAAAAAAATACTTACTGTCTGTCTGGTAAAAAATAAGTTGACTTAAAAATATTAGACACTCTTACCACCAAATGAAGCTCATGGAAGAAAACCACCTTAGGTTACACAGGGCAATATCAAAAAAGAGTGCTGAGTATTAGATATCTTATTTTCTTACAAAGAAAGGGACTGAAGCTGCGATGCTGATTTTTAGATGGAGATACACTCAACCAAATTAAAGCTAGTCCAATTTCAACCACTGTAATTTGTATGCTTAAAAGTTTTAGAGGCAGACTGGTTAAAATGGATTCCTCTCAGTTGGACAAAACTGGCGTAATTAGGACAAACTTTATAATGACTTATTTTGTCAATTTTTAGTTACGAAAACTGAATTTGACTAGGAGAAAAACGCTTGGGAACAATGAAAAGCAACTTGTACTTATTAACTGTCACGCAAACACCGACTGTCCTGCTCCAAGTCTGAACAATATTGAGTCTGATCAATGAGAGGGACAAAAAACTACGATTGAACGATAGGGCTAAAAAGGAGAAGAAGAGCACATTCAGCTTTGACAAAGGACCCGATAGCGCATTAGTCTACTCAGTACTCACGCTCGACTTTGAGATTGATAAGTCAATAGAGCTCCCGCGATAAGAGGAGACTCGACAAGCATAGCGATCGGCATCACTGAGTTTGACGTTCCACAGCTGGAGGGTGGGGGTCGTTTCTCGAAGGGGCTGGCTACCTTTCACCCAAGATATTTGGTAATCCTGCCGATCAAACAACAAAAATGGGGAAGATAATGAATAGGAATACATAAAAGACCAGAGAGGATTTAAAAGTTTATGAACTGTAATTCAGTATATCACAGGTAAAAAAGCCAAGGATGTTGATAAAATTCCCTTCCGGAAAAGATACTGATTTTTCCTGGAGATGATGGAGTATTTTGGGTAAAATTTAAAACATAGGTAGATCCGACAAATTCTAACAGGAAGGGCAGATCCTATTTTGGGTCCACACAAGCGGATGGTATTTGCAACATATTTTTCCAAACTTTCTATTCTTACTTTGTTTAAAGCGTGGAGTAATCATTCCCTCTGTTCCTAAGCATATATCACTCAAGAAGAGAGCCCTCGCTTTGTTCTACCATTGTTTTGTGAAACAGAAGGTCAGAAATGCACAGCGTAGCAAGTTCAATAGGGAAATCAAGATTTCAAGTCATTTAATGACTATCATAAGAGGCGCCTAGTTGCAATTTGATAATCTGTTCCCAATTTTCTCACTTAAACACAAGGAAATTCACAGGAAAACATGGACACGGAGGCTTTTTGTTCTTTGAATATTAAATTTTAATAATTGTGCGATTTTTAGACAGGGAGGTTAAGATTGATAGGTTTGCAACTGGGTGGTTCATATAGGGGTCATTTATGTATGAACTGCTGTTTTTTTTTTTTTGTGAAAGCGATTCCCGTTTGGTTTCTTACTTGCTTTGATTTTGAAAAGATTTGCTTTGCCCATCCCTACTATTTTCAGTTTTCTTTATTAAGGGTTCAGTAAGAAGGAGAATTATCATTCTTGCGCACCTTGATGGTTGATTGAACGTTGCAGCGAAGAGTGACTGCAGATCCTTCTCTGGCAACAACATTTTTGTCTTCAGCAGTGATGATTGGTCTAATGGGCTGCGATGCTTTGAAATAAAAAAATAAAAACATGACTCAAAATTGTGAAGCAAATAACCTTGAAAGTACTGGCAGGACTATTTGTTGAGAGTAATTGCAGACGAGACTAATTTAACAGGGTACAAAAGTAGCATTATTTTACGACCATCCCCATCATTGTGAAAAATTGCAGTCTGCTTTAAAAAATATCGTAAATGCAAAATTTATGGCAAGATTGTCATGTATACAGACATGAAAGAAAAACATTAGCCGAGTTTGCTTTCAAATTCAAGCATGTATAAACTGGCATTTATCATGATCAATAGATTCTTTGCCTTATAGGTTCAGAAGGATCCTGCCACTTTTTATACTCCTTGCTTCGCAGAGCATAAAACAATTTCTCATAGGAATCTACGGTTGATGTCTCTTGGCAGTTAGTTTTCTGAAGTCAATCTGCTGATCGTTGACATTAAATTGCCAGTGTCATCTTCGTTAACCTCAGCAGCGCTAAAGGGGCATTAGGGTGACAGACCCTTGAAAGTGGTATGCAACACAAAAACTAACAGATTTAGGTTTGAAAATTTTAAATAAAAGTTAAATTTGAACTTTCAAATTGCTTACTATCAACGATGACTTCAGCAACACCTTCAGCTTGTCCATAGGGATTTCTAGCTTGACAAACGTATCTACCTGTATCATTGACATTGATGCCGTAGAACTACAAATAAAAAAGAGGAAAATAACAAAAATAAATTAGAATTATTGAAAATTATCTGCATGCAAAAACATCTGTAAGTTATTTCTCTATATAATTTGATTGACATCTCAATTTTGGTTTTGTTTAAAGCCGAGGATCTATTTCTCAGGAATGAAAAGAGTATATCATAGAATTGATGTAACCGTGTCACAGATGCTATGATAAGGCATATTTGCATGGAAAAAAATTACCCCTCCTTATTTTGAAAATAAATATTCAATTTGCTTTAGCTTATTATTTTCATGACACTAGAAAAAGAAACGTGAATTTACCAGCTACAATTTATAACTAAATCATTGGTACGAACCAAAAGATCGTTTCCAACCACAACAGCAGGATGCAGAGGCTTGTTGTAGTCTCGGACCCATGTGATACTGACAGGTTCATCTCCTGAGACAGCAGTGCAATTAATTCTTGCAAAATCACCTGGTCTCACAGTTTGACTTATAGGTCGTAACGCAATCCGCAATGGAGCTGGAAATACAAACAAATTATATTTTGGTGACAAGAATTTGATGATGCTAAAACTGATTTTAAATTTAACTGCATGCTGAGACCCTTGAATTATTTTATAGCCAGTAATAATACCTAACTTTGTATGGGTAATTTTTGTTAGAGACCAAAAATCCGATTTCACTCATGCTAATTTGTATGTGTTGCATATTACATACATGATTAAGTATGAGTAGCGTTTGAATTTTTTAATCAAACACAACATGAGAGCTTTACAGCAGTTGCAAATATTGATAGTACAACAACACAAAAACAAGGGTAGTATAACAACTAATTTCTATATAAAATGAATTATCAAAGTAAAGAGATTGATATTTGGAGATAAACAAGTAGCAAAAGCTACCTGCTGAGGGGGCGCCGCCCCCCCAGACCCCCCCTTTCAAATTATATATGTGAGACTTTGAGTATCATAGAAGTCGTGCGGCGACATGCCGAATGAAATGCCACAATTAAAATTATTGGATCAGATGATGAGCTGATAAAAGCCTTACCCAGTAATTTGGGAACATTTCTGACACAGTTTGGTTGCTTTAACAATCACTTTGATTTGCGAAATACAAATCGTTTTCACTTCGTATGTAGTTAAATTTGATTTTGACTGACTTAGTTTCTGATGGATTCAAATTCATAATATACATTTAGGTTCCAGGGAAAGAAAAATGCAGATGAGCTACACTTCACATGAATATAGATTGATTAAAAATAAATAATCCGAAGAAGTGATGGAATAATTGATAATTGTTTACTACAGTAAATACTAAACCTAGGATTCATAGGAATTTTAAATAAAATCCCACCCATCACTAAAATAACCCATATGTATACAGGGTGTTCGAAAAGTCCCCTCCCCCCCTCTAACTTTTGACCTAATTGAGGTAGAGATTTGAAACTTGGAGGGTGTTCCTAGATCAAAGGGAGCTACTTTTTGACCCCCCCAAAATTTTGGGGGGCCCCATTTTGGGGGGGTCAAAAAGTAGCTCCCTTTGATCTAGGAACACCCTCCAAGTTTCAAATCTCTACCTCAATTAGGTCAAAAGTTAGAGGGGGGGGAGGGGACTTTTCGAACACCCTGTATACTCGTGGTGCCTGCTCTCGGCTCGATTTCGCCGAATGGAATTCTTTATCATCGCGGTTGCGTGCACCGAGTTTCAGGCGAATCTATTGGCAAAAAGTCGAGGTTGCCAATTGTTGACCATTTTGAACTTTAATCGGCGGCCATTTTGAAAAATTAGGGGTTTTTTTTCAAAATCTAACGTTGAATTCGTTATTCTCGGGTCAAAATACCCCCAGATACCGAATTTCAGGTGAATCCATTGGCAAAAAAATCGAGTTTGTCAAATTGTCGGCCTTTTTGAGCCTAAACGGTCGCCATTTTGAAAAATTAGGGTTTTTTTGGAAATCTAACGTTAAATTCGTTTTTCTCGTGCCAAAATACCCCCAGATACCGAGTTTCAAGCAAATCCATGTGCAAATAGCAGAGGTGCCAATTTTCGGCCATTCGTAACTTTGACCGGCCGCCATTTTGAAACGGTTTGAGATAATGTCTTCCGGTTTGCGCGAAAAATTTTCTTTTTTTATACTCTTTCGAACGAGGTATCACAAAGGGGGTCTTCCCATTTGAAAATTAAAAGTTAGGGTCCGTAACCCCCAAAATGGAGCCCCCCCCAAATTTTGGGGGGGTCAAAAAGTAGCTCCCTTTGATCTAGGAACACCCTCCAAGTTTCAAATCTCTACCTCAATTAGGTCAAAAGTTAGAGGGGGGAGGGGACTTTTCGAACACCCTGTATACTCGTGGTGCCTGCTCTCGGCTCGATTTCGCCGAATGGAATTCTTTATCATCGCGGTTGTCCTTGTTGCGTGCGGGAGGAAATGAAGGCGCGCTCGCAGTAGCAAGAAGCAGACGCGCCAGGTTGCTTGCGACGCGTGAATGTAGCTTAACCTCCACAGATTAACAAACCGTCGAGCAGCCACGCGAAAAGTCCTATACCTACATAGAGATAAAAAAGGAGGTATTTGCATCTTGAGGTTTGTTTACCCTGTGACGTAGGTCTGTACAACCTGGCCAGCGAAATCCGAAATTCGAACTATGAAAAATTGACCATAATTTCCGATTTTCCGAGGTGTAAAATACACAACTCAGCAGAAGAAAGAAAGAAAAATCGATTCGATATTTCTGGAGATAAATGTATCGATACGGACGATATAGAAACGTTGAAATATCGATACAATATTTTGGTCTAAAATATCGATAGTCTGGTGGCGCGGAGCGTCTTCGAGGGGTTGGGCCGCGTAGTGGCCAGTCGCTAGACGATAGAATAATCGCACCCGAAGCCCGAACCCAAATTGAGCCTCATTCGAGCGAGTCTCAAAGCGAGGCCCAAGGCTGCAATCGCGGCCTCACAGCGGCCCGCGGCGGGGGGCGGCGGGGCTAGGCTAGCGGCCACCGACCCTCGGAAAAGTCGTAAAAACGAATGACTCAAGTTCACACGTGCAGGGCTCGGAGCATTGCAGCCAAATTGGTCTGTTTGTTATTCAGGGATAGTGTCCTAGCATAGGTTTATTTAAAAAACAATTAAATAAGAGGAAGGATTTCAACCCTGAACAATGAGACCACCGACAGCCTGCATGTGACCCTGGAATCACAGTCAGTCCCCCGTCAGTTGTGGTGAGGACAGTTACTGAGATGGACCATTTTTTTTAGGGAGCGAACAAATCAAAATTTTGAGCCTTAAGTTGGTCGCAACCATATCCGGAAGTCGTTACAGTGACATTTTTGTGCAGTATACTTCTGTGGAAAGTGCAACACTTAATGAATACTTTTGACAAATCGTGTTTTATCCGGTTTGCGCTTCAAACGTGATTTCTTTGTGGAGTGTCATACGTTCCTTTTTGAATTGAAAAACTCGTCAGATGCATTGGGTAATGGAGTAAGGCATCTCTCATTTCTTAACGCAGGGGGCGGCAAATTTTGCATTTTTTTAAAATGTAGGTTTAAAAAAAATCGGATTCAGAAAAAAAAAATTACAAACGAGAAAGCGTCTTTCGGTGACACAAGAGCACCTTTAATTAGTCGAGTTAAGAGAGAAACTAAACACGCAATTTGGCATGGAGCGGTGCAGCAGTGATGATGAGGACTTGAGATAAAAAGGAGAAGCCCTCAGCGCGGCGCACGGTGAATCGAGTCAATGAGAGAGGTCGGAAAAAATTTGGGAACTTAAAACGCTCATAACTCCGTTTATACAAGAACCTTATGTTCTACAAGCTGTTCCACTGGTTTTCTCGTGATATTTTCTTCCAGTATCACCCCTTGAACTTTAAAATGTGACGAAATAAACATCAACATTTGCAGATTTTGTCAAAAATTTCATGTCCAACCCCTCTAATTGACTCAATCCACTGTGCGGCGGTCGGCGTGAAACGCATAACGCCTACAAGACTGTACGAATACTTCACGCATTGTGCCAAACACAGTGCGGTCAGCGCGGCGCGCCGGCGGAAGTTAAAATTATTAAACCACACTGATGTTTGTTCTTGCATAATTTTTACCTTCATTTCTTACAAATGGAAGGCCTTGTTCACACATAGATAGGTTTACGGAACTTAACTTTCGCGCAAAGTTCCGTGCGAACTTTTGCTAGTAGTGAGGGGCATAGTGTCCTTTTTTTTAATTTTTCTTGTTTTGCCGGTTGAAAATGCGGGTGTGATCCCTGCGAAACGTCCCGGGTTTCTTATTATATTTTATGTGTTTCTTTTTTATTATTTGCGGCCTTAGTCCCGTTTTAAGTTGTTTCTCTGTTACTGTTTCGGGCCGATTAAGTTGTTTTTTATTGATGTTTCGAAACGAATGAGAAGGGGGCGGCAAAATACAGGTGGCCGATAGGCAGCAAGTAGGTAAATCCGGCCCATGGGCGGCAAGTAGGTAAATCCAGCCCTGTTTTTGAAATGAATTTTGAGTCAAATTTACGTGAGAAATTGATTTACCAAGATTATTTTTCTTAATTAAAATTAACTTTCTTTTTAATAAAGTTTTTACGTCAATACATTTGTTCGTAATTTCCAATACTTTTTACGAAATTTTTATGTTAATTTAATTATTATGTAAATTTGACTTCCTTTTCCAAATTTTTTCTTTTTTCGCGTTTTTCTGTGACTTTTAACAATTTTAGACTTTCTTTCCTTACTCTAGTAAGGATCTAGTCGTCAGAATCTATCCTGAACGACAACTTACATTCATGGAAAATAAAGCTTTAAATGTTCCTGACCATTTTTTACCATCCAAACTCACTAGAACACATTGTATAGGTATATGAAAAATTTGAAGAGCATCGCTGTCAAAAGCTAAGTTCTCCTTCAATTTAGCTCTTTTTGTATGGTCTACGGGTAAGGACAAAACTAACTGTTTTTGCTAAACGCTTACTGTTTTTTATTCATAAAATTTGAAAGTCTCAATGAAAGCAAAGCTATGTCCAATCACAGCTAGGTATTTTTATTTTGAGACTGCACATCCCAACTTCTCCCACTTTTTCAGCCGAATTATTTTTTTTTTTTTTGGGCTAGATTTTGGTTGGTGCAGTAATGCTGATGGTTATTTTTAGAGGACTATGATAGTGAAACCTAAAGTTTCCAATGATATTTTATCAGCATAGTAAACTCAACCACGACTTCAATCATAAATAATTCCATTTAGCAAAATCAAGCTGAAAGGCACAAGTAAGGGTTCATGAAAGTTGAAGTCATAGCTCAACATTATAGGGTAGGTTCAAGTAGCTTTTAACGTGTTTTAGACTTTTTTTTCTTACCGTAGACCCTGAAAAACCACTTAAATTCAAGGAAAATAAAGCCTTAAATGTTCATACCCATTTTTAAATGTCAGAACTCACTAGACCACATTATATTCATGATAAATTTGAAGAATATTGCTGTGAAAAGTTGAGTTTTCCGTAGATTTAGCACTTTCCGTATGGTCTTCAAGGTAATGACAAAAAATGCTAAATTGAAGGAGAACTCAACTTTTGACAGCGATATTCTTTAAATTCATCATGAATAAAATGTGGTCTAGAGAGTTCTGACAGTTAAAAAATGGTTATGAACATTGAAAACTTTTAGTTCGATGAATTGAAGTTGTCCCTTAGGGTCCATTAGCGCTAAGGAAAAAAAATCTAAAACTTGTTTGAACCAACCCTATAATATTCTCCCACAGGATTCACTTTCAGACAGTAATAATTAATCAACATAAACATCAACCATTACTGATAAATCATCAAAGATCCTATTGGGCGAAATTCAGCCAAAAAGCACCAGTTTGGAGTCTTGACATTTTGGCCACCGTTGGTTGCTTATTTACGCTATTAAACTGTGACTCGATGATAAAGAATGCCATAGGGCGACATTCCACCGAAAGGTACCCGTGTGGGTTCTTTACATTATGGTCACAGTTGATTGCTAAACGCTACCAAACCATGGCTAAATGATCAGAAATTCCATTTGGCGACACATGTTAACACTCTTTGAACATCTGAGGTATGAGTTCTGGAAATTTTGGCTATACTTGGTTGCTAAACGCTACTTAACAGTAAATGTTCAACAGTGACTTGATGATAAAGAATGCCATAGGGCGACATTCCACCGAAAGGTACCCGTGTGGGTTCTTTACATTATGGTCACAGTTGATTGCTAAACGCTACCAAACCATGGCTAAATGATCAGAAATTCCATTTGGCGACACATGTTAACACTCTTTGAACATCTGAGGTATGAGTTCTGGAAATTTTGGCTATACTTGGTTGCTTAACGCTACTTAACAGTAAATGTTCAACAGTGACTTGATGATAAAGAATGCCATAGGGCGACATTCCACCGAAAGGTACCCGTGTGGGTTCTTTACATTATGGTCACAGTTGATTGCTAAACGCTACCAAACCATGGCTAAATGATCAGAAATTCCATTTGGCGACACATGTTAACACTCTTTGAACATCTGAGGTATGAGTTCTGGAAATTTTGGCTATACTTGGTTGCTAAACGCTACTTAACAGTAAATGTTCAACAGTGACTTGATGATAAAGAATGCCATAGGGCGACATTCCGCCGAAAGGCACCCGTGTGGGTTCTTTACATTATGGTCACAGTTGATTGCTAAACGCTACCAAACCATGGCTAAATGATCAGAAATTCCATTTGGCGACACATGTTAACACTCTTTGAACATCTGAGGTATGAGTTCTGGAAATTTTGGCTATACTTGGTTGCTAAACGCTACTTAACAGTAAATGTTCAACAGTGACTTGATGATAAAGAATGCCATAGGGCGACATTCCACCGAAAGGTACCCGTGTGGGTTCTTTACATTATGGTCACAGTTGATTGCTAAACGCTACCAAACCATGGCTAAATGATCAGAAATTCCATTTGGCGACACATGTTAACACTCTTTGAACATCTGAGGTATGAGTTCTGGAAATTTTGGCTATACTTGGTTGCTAAACGCTACTTAACAGTAAATGTTCAACAGTGACTTGATGATAAAGAATGCCATAGGGCGACATTCCACCGAAAGGTACCCGTGTGGGTTCTTTACATTATGGTCACAGTTGATTGCTAAACGCTACCAAACCATGGCTAAATGATCAGAAATTCCATTTGGCGACACATGTTAACACTCTTTGAACATCTGAGGTATGAGTTCTGGAAATTTTGGCTATACTTGGTTGCTAAACGCTACTTAACAGTAAATGTTCAACAGTGACTTGATGATAAAGAATGCCATAGGGCGACATTCCACCGAAAGGTACCCGTGTGGGTTCTTTACATTATGGTCACAGTTGATTGCTAAACGCTACCAAACCATGGCTAAATGATCAGAAATTTCCATTTGGCGACACATGTTAACACTCTTTGAACATCTGAGGTATGAGTTCTGGAAATTTTGGCTATACTTGGTTGCTAAACGCTACTTAACAGTAAATGTTCAACAGTGACTTGATGATAAAGAATGCCATAGGGCGACATTCCACCGAAAGGTACCCGTGTGGGTTCTTTACATTATGGTCACAGTTGATTGCTAAACGCTACCAAACCATGGCTAAATGATCAGAAATTCCATTTGGCATAATGGAGATGTTGCATGTGTGAGGAATTTGCGATTTGACTGTTGAATCTTGGGTAAAAGGTCACGAGAAACACGATGGTGCCACTGGTTTTCTCTGAAATCATCTCCCAAGCTAAAAAAAAAGCACTCAAGTTGAGGCCAAAATGAAGGGAATATCCCACCCTACCCTGAGAGTCCAAGTCTAGATCAAGACCAACTCTCCATGCAAAGATAGGGAGCTAATACATTGACAGGGCTACCAATTTATCTGGGGACTCCAAAACTGAAAACACGGCAACCCTGCTAATGTATTTGCTCCCTATCTTTGCATGGAGAGTTTGTCTTCATGTAGACGTGGACTCTCAGGGTAAGGTGGGATATCCCTCCATTTTGGCCTCAACTTGAGAGCTTTTTTTGAGCTTGGGAGATGATTTCATAGAAAACCAGTGGCACCATTGTGTTCCTCGCAAACTTTTATACAAGAATCAACAGTTAAATTGCAAATTCCTCGCACATGTAACATCTCCATTGGGCCAAAATGCACCGATATCAATACCTCATATGTTACTTGGTTCCTCGAAAATTCTCCTCTTGGACTTAGCCTAAAAGTGTGAACACTTTTTAGCCTCCGGCGAAACCTAGAGTCTATACGGCTTCGCCGCACGACTAAAAAGCAGCCGCTAAGTACCCAGGTAGCATTTCTCAACGGAAACATTGCTATATGTTGCGATTTTATCGGCAATAAAATTGCCAGGATCATCAACATCTGAGCAATTATCCTCGATTTTATTGCGATAAAATTGCGCTTTTATCGCCCAACAATTTTTTGCAATATTTTCAAAATAAATATCACTATAAATTTCGACTTAATCATTATTTTATCGACGAAAATTGATCACGATTTTATCGAAACCGAAAATTGCGATGAGCAGCAATTTAATCACCATATATCGCAATTCGTATTGCGATAATATCTCGATAGTTATATTGCCACCGATGAAATTGCGATAATCAACCAATAAAATTGCTATTTATCGCAATCACAGCTACTTGGATACGCAGAAAAACAAAAATAAACAGACAGTTATTACCTTTCTCACTCGTCACACACAGTTTATCAACAGCTAGCAGCATGAAAATAGACAATATTTTAATCTTTTAAGCAGCAATATACTGATCAAAAGCAAAAAATTACTGAAAAAGTTTTCCTGAAGGATATCTTAACAGAATATTAGATGGACCTGAATATGACTTGAGACAGAGCCATAAAATTTCAATGACAAATAAACTTCCACTTCCTTGCTGAAAATGAACACATCTCAAAATCTTCTCGGAACAAGTTAGAACAGTTTTAATCTTAGAACCTCTCAGACTCTGATTTATGATCTTAATATTTCTAGAGGGGTTTAAAGCACCTTTATTGCAATTTTTGTCAAAAATTTTATTCAAGTAGTACAATTTATTTGAGTGATTAATACAGGTGCAAGAAATTAAAAATAACTGAGAATCAGGCATTTCCAATAAGCTAAAGAAAAGTCCAATAAACTTTATTTTTTCTTAGATTTGAAACCCATTTCCCATAGTTAGTGCTATAATTCAGCCTGGGAAGAAAGTTTGCTATAGATCACAGGAATATTGATGAAGAGATTCGGATTTTTTGGTACACAAATTTCTCACCTCGAACTTCCAATCTCCTAGATATTTCAAAAGGCCTGCCTCGGTCATCAAGCCCATGGCATATATAATCGCCTGCATTGTTACTGCGTGCTCCACGAATGATTAGACTTCCCCCTCGTACTTCAACATTGTCTGGCAAAGTGGCAGATCCTCGTTTGTACCACATTACTGATACTGATGGATCTGAAAAAGAAAAAATTGGCTACTAATTAGTACAATAATGCAAGTACAAATAAATACGATTTACTTTCACTTTCCATCACAATGTTTATCATCATGGATACAACAGAATAAGTAAAATCATATGCGAATCCATATTGCTGCAAGAAAGACAAGGGCAGTAATGTGCCATTATATGATGAAAGTACTCATAGCAGTATAGTATAGTAGTGTTTGTACAACATGAGATCTAGTTGTTGTAACAAGAGATTCAGAACAGTATAATGAATTCATGTATGTACCTATTTTTAATTCATGATTCGATGTGACGGAATTTTAATGAATAAAATGTCATCTGATTGAACCACTCCAATTCGTTTTTTCTTGGTAAATTTTTAGCCTCATCTTCACATTATTCATAAAAATTTCTACATATAAGAGGTATAATAGGCGTTTATGCTGGTTCTTATGTATAATTTGGAGATGATATAGAATTTGAATGGATACGGCAAAATCTTCGAAAGTTTGATTTTTAAAAAAATTTCATTTTACCAGGGCAATTCTGTGGCTACTGGGGCTGATAATACTATTTTTAAGAAAAACATATCGACGGTGAAACTACCAAACCACGTATCTCGTTTGCGGTGTTTAAAAATCTACGCTCACATTTTATTTTTTTGAAGTAGACCAAATTAATATCATTCCTTGAAATTTTCACGGAATTTTCTCCCCACAAAGAGGAAAAATCACAGAAATTTTCAAGACTGGATGTTAAGTAGTTTCTCATTTAAAAAATAAAGTATGACAGGAAGTATGACAGGAAGTCTGCGACGTCGCAAACTGAGATACGTGGTTTGGTAGTTTCACCGACGATATTTGATGGTACTTAAAGACAAAAATAGAAACAACCAAAAAATTCGAAGCTTCTGCTCTTTCACTTTTCAACCGGTATTTCAGTAAATCGACACTACTTACTATTAGCGTTACATCTCAGTTCGCCGGATCCATTTTCAGCGATGGTCAGAACTTCATCAGAAGCAGCACCTTCATATTCATAATAAGGCACAGCAGGTCCTGGACCAGACGATCCTGGATCACCTCCAATGATATCACCACGCTCTGGGAGCCGATTGATTTCATTGTCGTCTGATGTTACAATAAGTTCTACGCGTTCCTCTGTTACACCAACATCATTTGTGGCGCGACAAGTGTACGTGCCACTGTCTGTAATGGTGGCCTCTGATATTTCGAACACAGCTGTGTGGGATGGAACTGGACCAGGAGCATAACCTGGAAGGCTGTGGATGGAAAAAATACTTGTTGCTTTACGATGTCAATTAGTAGGGATGCGTCCATTTAGGAAAAAGATTTCCGAAAAAAATCCTCTCTTAGGAAAATTGATTAATGTAATTCAATCAAATTGATTTTCCTCTCCGTAAGGTAACAAACATATCTTACTTCGCTAATTATGTACATCATGAATGGCGCTAAATACACCAATATGATAAAATAAAACTGTCTGGCAATTTATTCACGATTTCTCACAAAATTGATCGACAAAACTCCATATAATAACACCTTTTTCATATTTAGTGGGTGTTATCATCACAATTCCAACCATAAGGAAAAAAAGATCTAATTACCCTGCAGGAGCCCTGTAGAATTTGGTCCACTCAACGGAGGGAGTGGGGCGGCCTTCTGCGCTGCACTCTAAACGAACACGTTCACCAGGGCTGACAGTCAAAGTGGTTGCAGGTGTTATCGTAATTTTAGGTGGGTTTTGAACAACAATAGAGGCAATGGCAGAAGTACTTCCAGCCTTATTTTCTGCTTTACATTCGTACTCCCCTTCTTCCTGTGCTGTGATGGAGTTGAACCTGGGGAATGAGTATTTGTAAAATTTAGAAACGAAACATAGAATCCAAACTTACATCTAACATAAGAAAATCGATCAGTTGCACCAGTCACGGAAGTACATTTTGATGGTTTCAGTCGATAGATGAGGAAGTACAATAAGATCTGCCTAAACGACTAGTTCCAGAACGCTGCCGGCATTATCTGTTGGCTAGCCACACAACTAAACAAAATGCACCACTGTCGTCTCATTGATGATGGGAGCAGTTAGTGCCGGTTCCTTTAGGCCAGCATGGTAGTCAGCATATTAAGCTCCCCAGGTAAATTGTCTAAAGAATGAAATAACGATTGAAAAATACAAAGCTTTGATACCTTTAGATAGATGAGTACCAATTCTCTACCTTAGTTTCTACGTTCAAGCGCGTTCTTTGTGTCTTAAAACTAATCAATATTATTATTGACAGAAATAAAAGTTCTTACCGGAGAAATTCTGGAGAGACAGTTTCAACATTTCTTGATAAAGGTCTACCATCAGTTCGAGACCAAAATACAGTAGGTCTAGGTTCACCTCTCGTGACTTCACAGTACAACATAATGTTGCTTCCTTCGTGAGGTGTTTGTCTCTGAGAAGGACGAATGTTAACGATGGGCGCCTCGCGTCCTATAAAACAATAAGATGAGGGTCTAATTCATTGAGGAGGTTGCAATCATTTGCTGATTTCTAAAGCTAAGTTTACTAAGAATTTCAAATATGAAGTGGATACCGATTGAAGCAAGCACTTCAATTATTCTCTTCTGCAGATGCATAAACAAATTAGTTGGAACCATGTGAAATATGTCTAATAATGCAAAAAGTTTTAAGTCCTACAAATAATAATAAAACTAATTTAAAAATACTTGTGTTTGTTTTTATAAAGCTACAAAACAGCCTTTTTCTCTGAGGTGTAGAAAAATTTTACATACAATAACATTTTTTTTCTTTTTGAACTGTCTTGAAATCTAAGATAAGTGCGACTTCTCTGCAAACTCTTAATGGGCTTATCCACGCTTATTGCGCTTATTTTATCCATTTTATTGGAAATCCTTCCCACCACCACAACTTTTCCTGGGAAAATCAGAATCAAACTCTGAAACCTGACACTTCTGGATGGATAGTGACAGGCAGCAAATAAGTTAAAAAAAGAAAAGAAAACTTACGTTCTACTTCTAAGGTGGCAGCAGCTTTTTGTATCAGCCTAGAGTGGAATTCTACTTCACAGATGTAGACTCCTCTATCATCCAGAACAACAGATGGAATTCTTAAGTATGGACCATTTGCCTGAGAAAAGATAAATGAATTTAATTTGGTGAGCAAGCAAACTTAATTGAGATCATCAAATTCTAGTAATCTCCTGTGGAATGGAATTCACAGCTTTCTGATCGCAGTGTAAGCTTAACAACCACTTCATAACAGAGAGCTGACTATGAAAAATCTAAATAAATGATTTCTACACGTTTTTACCTTTATAAACATAAAAAAGTAAAAGCCATTATAGGTTGTACTGATCCAGACATCAGGGATAAATATTTACATATTAAGATGTTTACAAGATTGACTCACCTGCATGTAGCTCGGAAGTTCAGGACTTGGACCCCGTTTTGACCACTTAATAGGAACATTTTCATTCACAATACAACGTAATTCTGCTGGCATACCTTGGGGAACAGTCTGGCTGCGTGGCTCGATTCTGACCGGAGAATATGAGCTGAAAATACGAGAATTTCATAAATAGTATGGAAAAAAGGAATTATACATTAAGTATTAAAAAACATGTTGTGAATTTGGCAGGAGGGAAAAAAGTTGTTTGTAAACATGAATTTAATTAAAGCAAAATTTAATTACTTTCATAAATATAAACAAAATGAAATTATTTGAAACAAATGAGACTGCGTCCAGGAAAAAAGACCTTTGTCCATAGAGGCAAAATTTTCAGTCGAGCCATTTTTGTCCATTTGGGTTGCAAATTTGGATTTTGCGACTTTGATAAAATCTCTGTCAAATGTCCTAAGTAGGCAGTTAAGAGCATTTTCGTTAATTTTTGTACTAATGTACAACCATAAATTTGCGACTATTTGGCAATTTTGTGTTCTAAATAGGCAGATTACAGTCTGAAATGGATTTAGCCTGAAATAACGAATTTGGAGCACTAAACTTCCAACCGCCATAACTCTAGTTTGGCTTAACATTTTAAGCCATTTTTTGTCTTAATAGTTTGGCAAAACTTTTCTCTAGACAATGAAGCTAAAACAAAAACAAGATTTTGAAAATTTACTCTACCACATATTTTTTCTACTTACAGCTCATTAAAAAAAAAAAAAAAAAAAAAAAAAAAAAAAAAAAAAAAAAAAAATAATTTGTTTGAGCAAAAAATTAAAATGGAGGATTTTTTATGGTTCGGCGGGACGGCAAGAACTAAATATAAAACTTACTAAGCATTGATATTTATATCGGCAGTTTGTAAAACTTGGCCAGTTGTAAGGGAGGCAGCAGAACAACGGTAGGCACCATTATCGGCAACAGAGATGTTGGAGAAAGAAAGGACACCATTGCCTTGAACAGCATGAGGAGGCAGGGGCTGATTATTTGGTCTTGTCCAAAGTAAGCTGAAAACCATAAACGCAACAATATTATGATGAGTCTTCCTCCAAGTTTATCCTGATGATCAAAGACGTGGTAATTCTTTTTATGTACAACTTAAAAATGGGGCATAATTACACTGGCAGGTTTAAACTAATTAATTTGCTCTTACTTAATTTTTTTCATCAACTAGAAACTCGGAAAAAAATTAAAGTATTTACTTGTTGGTAGTCAATAATATGATATTAAATGGAAAAGTAAACCAACTGATAAAAACCTTTACACCAGACAGCCATGGGGTATAATTGATGAGAAGATCTTAATAATGACCTTTGATAGGAGGGTCATGCCGGAAATAACGGAAGATACCATGTAATACCATTTCTGGTTCAAGGATGTACGTAAGTTAGGTCCAGTTCACAGGAATTTTCCCCGATTTTTTTGAGCAATATTAACCCACGAAATACGAGTCCAAAAGTCCGTATTTTGTGCTCCCATTTAAACGCGCGCCGCTTGGCCCATCTCAAAATGGCGCCCATTATCTCCGTCCGGCGGTGGCCACACTTTTGACCCGGCGTGCCGGCGAGGTACCTCTGCATGCCTCTGCCGTGTGTGGGTCGTGTAAACAAACGAAGATTGATAACACAAATGATCCAAACAACTCGAAATCTCTTAATTTTAATTAATTTAAATCCATTTTCGACTTCAACCAAGCATTTGGCAATAATATTCATCGTATTTTACAACCAGGAGCCACGGCCTATCGGCTCATTTTAAGGTGCATTCTGAAAATCAGTCTTACAAGTCCAGTGTCCAAATCCAGACTTTCTTCTTTTACTTTTTTTTGACCATTCTCTTTTCATTTTCGCCTCAAATCAAATGTTTTGCAGTTTCTTTGTCTTAAGTATGTGGTCCTGAATTCATTCAAGAGTTAGAAGTTCACCATTTATTTAGTATTATAAGCCTTTTGACCTCTCAAGCTTTACCGATATGATCTCATGTAGTTCAAGGTTTCTTTGGCCCAAACCAAGTGATTACACATCTGATGTGTGTCTTATGGCTCTTCAAATTCGCAGTTTAGAACTAAATCAGAGACTACAGTTACTTAATCCAGTTCTGCTCTCTTGTTCAATGTTTTTCATAAGTGTTTGTTCGTGTCTGTTCTTTATAAGTGACCACTGTAGTGCATATACACAGTTATGCTATCGGTACAGGTATTATTTCTTGTTTTCTTCAGCCAGGACTTTCTCTTAAGCGCAATAATTTACCAAAGAAATTCACATAGTTGTGTAAATAATTTGGTGTATAGATATTCTGTTAATGTCTCCTTGCGGTGATGCAAAGTTTCTGAGATCTGTCACAAGTAGAGTTGGGCCGAAATGGAATTTTCGCGTCACCGGAACCGGATCCGGATATCGGTTTTTTGTATCCGGCCGGATCCGGATACCGGATAATTCAAAAAAGTATCCGGCCGGATCCGGATAGTACCGGATCCGGATAGTGCTTTTTCGCTAGAAAAATGTCGCGATTTTTGAGGTTAAGTTTACTCGACTCACGATCGTCGTAGCTAACAAAATTCGGGCCTTGAATTTCCACCTGCATCTATGAAAGTGAAACTATGGAACGCCGTTAGTGTCAAAACCCTTTTCTTGCGCGCACGGAATTTTTTTTCGGCGCGCGGAAAGAAAAAACCCGTTTTCGATGAAAATCTCTGAATTTCCGGATTCCGCGCCGGTTTTCGATATATTTGCGCCGTTTGTGTCAAAACTATTTTTGTCGGCGCGCCGCTTCAAATCTGTTCCGCGCGCGGAATTTTCGATATATCGATTCCTGCTCGCCGTTTGTGTCAAAACTATTTTTTCCGGCGCGGCGCTCCAAATCTGTTCCGCGCGCAGAATTTTCGATATATCGATTCCTGCTCGCCGATCGTGTCAAAACTGTTTTTTCCGGCGCTGCACCAGAAAATAATTCCGCGCGCCACTTTTTCGATATATCGATTTTTCTGCGCGCGGAGAATACAGGATGATCCAAAAGTCCCTTCCACCCCCTCTAACTTTTTACCTAATTGAGGTAAAGATTTGAGACTTGGGGGATATTCCTAGGTCAAGGGGAGCTACTTTTTGGCCCCCTAAAATTTTCAGGGGGGCCCCAACTTTTAATTTTCCAATGGGAAGACCCGCTTTGTGATAGCTCGTTTGAAAGAACATAAAAAAAGAAAACTTTTCGCGCAAACCCGAAGTCAATATCTCAAACCGTTTCAAAATGGCGGCCGGTTAAAGTTCAAAATGGCCGAAAATTAACATCGGTTATTTGTCGATGGATTTGCGCGAAAATCGGTATGAATGGGTATTTTGACACGAGAAAAACGAATTTGACGTTAGATTTAAAAAAAAAAAACCAAAATTTCCAAAATGGCCGCCGGTTAAAGTTCAAAATGACCAAAAATTGATTTTTTTAGAAATCTAAGTTCAAATTTGTTTATCTTATGCCAAAATACTCTCAAATTCCAAGTTTTAGGCAAATCCATCAGGAAAAACCGAGGTGACAATTTTCGGCCATTTTAAACTTTAAACAGCGGCCATTTTGGAAATTTTGGTTTTTTTTGAAAATCTAACATCCAATTCGTTTTTCTCGTGTCAAAATACCCATTCATACCGATTTTCGCGCAAATCCATCGACAAATAACCGATGTGAATTTTCGGCCATTTTGAACTTTAACCGGCCGCCATTTTGAAACGGTTTGAGATATTGACTTCGGGTTTGCGTGAAAAGTTTTCTTTTCTTATGTTCTTTCAAACGAGCTATCACAAAGGGGGTCTTCTCATTTGAAAATTAAAAGTTGGGGGCCGTTGCCCCACTAAGGGGGGCCCCCTGAAAATTTTAGGGGGGGCCAAAAAGTAGCTCCCCTTGACCTAGGAATATCCCCCAAGTCTCAAATCTTTACCTCAATTAGGTAAAAAGTTAGAGGGGGTGGAAGGGACTTTTGGATCACCCTGTATTCTCCGCGCGCAGAAAAATCGATATATCGAAAATGTGGCGCGCGGAATTATTTTCTGGTGCAGCGCCGGAAAAAATAGTTTTGACACAAACTGCGAGCAGGAATCGATACATCGAAAATTCCGCGCGCGGAACAGATTTGAAGCGGCGCGCCGACAAAAATAGTTTTGACACAAACGGCGCAAATATATCGAAAACCGGCGCGGAATCCGGAAATTCAGAGATTTTCATCGAAAACGGGTTTTTTCTTTCCGCGCGCCAGAAAAAATTCCGCGCGCGCAAGAAAAGGGTTTTGACACTAACGGCGTTCCATAGTGAAACACGCGGGTCGCGGACTAAAGGAATTTACGTTGCGATCGCGTCAATTAGCAGAACATGTGCGTTATTCCGGTAGTAATGGTCGAACAATTACCATGACTGAAAAAAAGTCAAAAGTTTCAGGAAAAAATACAGAAAATTGTATTGATAGGGAAGAAAAAAGAAAGAATATCACCAAAAATTTATCAAAATTTTCAGGGCCAAAAAAGCACTATTCGGCGGGTCCAAAAACCGGATAGCGCGATTATCCGGCCGGATCCGGATACTCGCGAAAATCGTATCCGGCCGGAGCCGGATATCCGGTATCCGGCCGGATAATCCGGCAATCCGGATAATCGCCGGATACCCGGCCCAACTCTAGTCACAAGTGGATTTTGCATTTAGACGGTCACTCTTGTCTGATAAAATTACTGCTCTAGCAGCTTCAAATTTATACTTTGATCTCTGATTCATCACTAAATGACACTCATGCGGTGTCATTTATCTTTAATCAGTTCAAAGCTATTTCGACAATGAATCATCAAAGGTCCGATCGAAGAAGGAATTTTCTGGTGAGTGCTGCGGCTGAACCGACATCACAACTCTACTATCAAAAGCATCAACCAAGACATGATAATTCGTCTGGAAGTGAAAATATTTGGCAACTAATCAGCAGGCCGATTATTGAAGGCTTAGAGCAACCTGACAAGACATCAAATTCGGATATGTTGCATGGATATGATAGGGCTATGTCTTTTCATGTCGGGCTGACATAGTTTCAATAATCGGGCAGCTGGTAGTTTAACAGGTAAGATTTGTAAAGTCACTTAGGTATCACAAGTTACATTCGCATCTCTTGTGGAACAGTTTTTGTAAGTATGCTTACCTTTGTGGAGATTAATTGATAACAAAACGAGCATATCAATGTCATAGCCTAACTAGAAAACCACTTACGTAGATTTACAAAGTTTCAGACTTACTGTTTCTCTTCGATTATAAAATCATGCAACGAAATGTTACAAATGTCATCCCCAGATAACCTTAACCATGTTCCTGACTTATTCTTATGGGAGGATGTAATTCTATGTCTTTTCAAAATCCTTCCATCCGTCTGTACCTGAGAAATTCAGTAAACCAGCCGACTTTCGGACTTTTAACAAGAATGGTCGGCAACTTTACCATTGAAATGATTCTTAGGTGTTTCTGAACAAAGGGATTTTATTAAAATTTTTGTTGGACAGGTTTGATTCACCCTGAATTCTTAAATAGAGAGAAAAAAAATAATTTCTTCACTCTAGAAAGACATGAAACTGACGAAGCTGTAGGTAAGTAAGTAGTTTTTGATTACTTCATTCCATGAAATATGATGAGCCTTGTTGCTGCAGGAAACACAACATACTAGCAGGAATCCTCAAATAAATTTTCTGTCTTGTACAATATCTGTTGATACTTAAGTATTTGATGATACCTATGAAGTACAACATTTCTGAAAAGACCCTGGGAATACCAGCAGAGTCATCTCAAAATTTTCTCTCAGGAACAAAACTAAAAATTGTGGAAGTTTCCTAAGAATGCTATCAAGGCAAATTTACGTATTATTCATAGATGAAGTGTAGCCTGCTACATATCATGTCGTATTCCTCTTCAAATATACATGCAGGTGAGTAGATTTTGAAATTTTAAGCGCACAATTTGCTTATGAAAGAAGCGAGCACTACCATGATTTCCACTTACCATTACCACTTCCTGATAAATTTTTATAAGTTGATGCTTTTGAAAGTTGAGTTGTGATGTCGGTTCAGCCGCAGCACTCACCAGAAAATTCCTTCTTCGATCGGACCTTTGATGATTCATTGTCGAAATAGCTTTGAACTGATTAAAGATAAATGACACCGCATGAGTGTCATTTAGTGATGAATCAGAGATCAAAGTATAAATTTGAAGCTGCTAGAGCAGTAATTTTATCAGACAAGAGTGACCGTCTAAATGCAAAATCCACTTGTGACAGATCTCAGAAACTTTGCATCACCGCAAGGAGACATTAACAGAATATCTATACACCAAATTATTTACACAACTATGTGAATTTCTTTGGTAAATTATTGCGCTTAAGAGAAAGTCCTGGCTGAAGAAAACAAGAAATAATACCTGTACCGATAGCATAACTGTGTATATGCACTACAGTGGTCACTTATAAAGAACAGACACGAACAAACACTTATGAAAAACATTGAACAAGAGAGCAGAACTGGATTAAGTAACTGTAGTCTCTGATTTAGTTCTAAACTGCGAATTTGAAGAGCCATAAGACACACATCAGATGTGTAATCACTTGGTTTGGGCCAAAGAAACCTTGAACTACATGAGATCATATCGGTAAAGCTTGAGAGGTCAAAAGGCTTATAATACTAAATAAATGGTGAACTTCTAACTCTTGAATGAATTCAGGACCACATACTTAAGACAAAGAAACTGCAAACATTTGATTTGAGGCGAAAATGAAAAGAGAATGGTCAAAAAAAAGTAAAAGAAGAAAGTCTGGATTTGGACACTGGACTTGTAAGACTGATTTTCAGAATGCACCTTAAAATGAGCCGATAGGCCGTGGCTCCTGGTTGTAAAATACGATGAATATTATTGCCAAATGCTTGGTTGAAGTCGAAAATGGATTTAAATTAATTAAAATTAAGAGATTTCGAGTTGTTTGGATCATTTGTGTTATCAATCTTCGTTTGTTTACACGACCCACACACGGCAGAGGCATGCAGAGGTACCTCGCCGGCACGCCGGGTCAAAAGTGTGGCCACCGCCGGACGGAGATAATGGGCGCCATTCTGAGATGGGCCAAGCGGCGCGCGTTTAAATGGGAGCACAAAATACGGACTTTTGGACTCGTATTTCGTGGGTTAATATTGCTCAAAAAAATCGGGGAATATTCCTGTGAACTCTGTGCACTCTCTAGTTTCCAAAAATGCAAGAATTACGAATTGCTGAACAAGCTCATTGAAGGGTTCTTAAACATATCTTTGGTCGATAAAAGGGAAAATAATTGCAATCATAATTATCCTTTACATACCTGTACTCAAACCTATCTGCAACTTCACAAGTGAAGTTCACACTTTGTCCAGTGGGTCCAGAATAGCTGGAGGGTGTTACAACAATACTATTGCCATAGCTTGGGACTGGCGGTCTTTCATCTACAAATGAAAGAAAAAAAAGTTGGAGTTTAAAATTGATCTATTCAAGGGACAAAGTGAAATTCAAGACACTCTTTAATGCGAAAATTGACAGTTATCAAGGTAGGGTATAAATAAAAATAGATGTACCCTCAAAAAGTCTTATTAGAAGGTTGAAAGGAAAAGGCAAATATCTGATCTAGGAAGAGTTTCATCACTTAGTTTTCAAGGGGGGGCAAACTCAACTCATATTAGTGCCAAAATTATGCTCTCTGGTAAAGTCGGCGCAAGAACCTAATTATAGGGAATAAGAACGTGAACAAAGATCTCCTGACCTGGTCCTTGTCCCAATTCAAAGTTGTAAATACTGAATAAAGATGGAAAAAAAAGCTAACAGGAGAGTGATTTAAGTGCATTGAATCAAAATTAGTAAACCTCCGATAGGAAATCTTTAACTATCTTAAAGAGAAATTACAAGCATTCTGGATATTCTTGTTATGAAGGAGGACAACAGATGCTCTTATCAAAAGCATGCCCGCATTTGGCTCAAAAGTTTGCTTAATCTTCAATCAATGTGTGTTCTTATTTCACTAACTTTCATTTCTCATCCTTCAATCCATCGTGTTTCAATTAGAACTATGAGCTTTTGGGATGAAAGAAAATGAATCTCCATACTTCCAGCTGATGAATGATTTCTTTTGGTCGGAAAGTTAGAAACAACTTGAAAAAGTAGCAATTGACACAATTCGATTAAAGAATGCCTATAGGGCACTAATTTTCTGTTCTTGATTAGAAATAAAAAAGAGATATAAAAGATAATTACCTCTTACTCTAAGAACAACATTTGTAGTGACACTTCCTCCGGAGCTTGTTGCACGGCATTGATAAGTTCCTTCATCAGTCACCACTGCGTATGGAATACGGAAAATGCCATTGCTGAAGGTATGCTGCAAATTCATGACACTCATATTAGTTGACATAAGTTGGTGATGATGCAGATAGAGCCGAGGTGATGCTATGACTCTGCTTGGTCTTTTCATGTCTTATATTGGTCTTAAAAATTATGAAAATAAATCATACAATAGGAACTACATTACATCTTCCAAACAAGCACATTGAGAGAAATGAATGAGTTGCTTGGAGTTTCCATAACCTGAACAAGAAATGACTATTTATTTTGGTACTTTCTGAATATTGTAAAAACTTCCCTTCGCTGTCCAATAATTATTTTACAAGGAGGTTAAAGAGATAGACTCTTGATGAAGCGGTCAAAGAACACTGATTTCATTGAAACTTGTTAAGTCAAAATTCAAAATCTAGTCCTTAATGCAGAGCTAAAAGAATAAGATACAACAATAAATCTTCTGAGAAGTTACCTAGTAGTTTTTTTGTACGTGAGGCTGTATAAAGATTTACAAAATGTTTATTTATGACACATCAATAATCAACTTAAAAAGAATTTTAGAGTTAAGAAGAAAAAGTACCTGCGGGTTCAAAGTTCTAGCGCCCGTCCATTCCAAGGTCGGTGTCGGACTACCTGTTGCTTGACATCTAAACTCAACAGCATCACCAACTTTAACGTTCAAAGTTTTTGGGAAAATTGCTACCTGTGGTGGCTCTACTGGTGATCCTGAAATTTGTAACAATTTGAGATTGATGAAAAACTTTAAATGTTAAGGCAAAATTACATACTTTTGGAAAAGTTGACTGAAAGTTCAAAGGGCAAACTATGGTGTAAAGTCATTCTTTAACTATCTATGGTTGTAGAATCTAAAGAAGCAAAAAGTCTAAAACACAAATAAAATCAAAGAGTATATTTTTAAAATAAAGCAATTATAAGAGTGAAAAAGGTTGATCGTGCTCCAACCTTCTTGATCGTTGAGGTAAATTGTCCTGGATTCTGGGCATGGTCAAACTAGCGTACTATATATTGTATCAGTTATGTTAAAAAAATCCACGATTAAAAAAAAAAACTACACTCACGATAAGATTTTACCATTGTGTTTACAAAGAGAGAAATTTTGAATATTAAAAAGCATTCCTCAAACCCTCTTGGGCTCCTCCTACTTAGGGTCAGCAGTAACTACAAACGAAATGTTGATCACCGATAATTTTTAAATCTTAATCTAACTGACTAAGTAAGTGCAATAAGGACATTAATTAATAGTAAAATTCAAGAAAATAACCACCTATGGAACTAAAAGGAAACAATTTCTGAAAAAGGGAAAACGGAGAAACAAGAATTACTCTTATGAAAGTACCTGTGATTAAGAGTAGTTCCTCATCAAAATCTACCAAATGTAAGCAATTAGAAAACAGAGAGATGAATTGAATTACAAATTTTTACACAAAAACACTAAGCTAAAGCAATTAAGAAATAGCGATCATATTTAAAATTAGACTTAGGGTGGTACCGTGAACAACATGAGTATTGGAAACAGATAGAGTTAAATTGTGGTTTTACTGACAATATGTAAGTCTTAATAGATTTTACTGGACTGACCCGACGACTGAAAGGGTATCATTCCCATGAAAGCTCACAAAAATTCTTAGCAGAACTGCGTGATTTTGAGTGCAGTATGGAAATACTTTACCTCTGATTGGACTGTATTTTGCAATTATGAACTACGATTTCTCACTCATCCAGAAAAGGACTTATCTGCCTAGGAAAACTAATGGCCTATATGTTGTTTCTAAAATGAATTAATAATAATAGTTACTAATTGCAAAATATAATCAAATAGAACCTTTAACTCCAACTTTGATTTCAAGTCTCTTCGAGTTCTTAACCAATAGATTATATCTGAAGTTATTCAATGCTTCAATGTTTTGCATTGATGACAATGTTTTCATAGAAAATTTAGAAAAAAAGTTATTTGCAGAGAGATTTCTTGGACTAGTTGAAGAGAGATATAATGCTGTGTAATCGAAAGGGCAAAAACTTACCGCCCACAACGAGGCTAGCGCGATCAACAATTATTGCAGTTCCGTCTGTTGATGTACAGATGTAAGTGCCTGAATCAGCCTCTTGGACTCGTCGTAAGATCAAAAGGCCATCTCCAGTATCAATGGCATCGTTAGGAAGACGGCTGCTTTCTTTTGTCCACACAACTTGTAGTGGGCGCTAAAACATAAACAGACTTCTTATAGAGACTTATCTAGATGTGTGTATGCTTTGCAGAAAATTATTAATTTCAGACAGAAAAAGTTCTCAATACTGAGATGTAAGATAAGCTGAAACTTGCTTGAGTGCAATAATCAATTGAGTCGGGCGTTGTTATGGGTAATCTTCGAAAAGATTAATGAGAGTTCTATTGCACTTTCGCATTTACAATGACAGGCAAATTTCCGCCTGAGTTAAATTCAAACTTAGTCCCCCGGCAAATCGACTTAGCAAGAGTTGACTTACAGAATCATTACTTACATTCGTGATGAGAGACCGGCTTGAGCATCTGAACTGAACAGAACTTCCAACAGCAACGATCTGAATTTTGGGCTCAGAAATAGAAACACTGATGGTTGGTTCCAGTTGAGGCTCAGGTGTTCCTGGTACTTGATTCTCGAGTCTGGGAATGCATCTACATCCAAGGGAAAAAAACAGCGTACACATGGTGAGAGATTACTTCAAACAATAAGGGGACAAAAATGAGGCAATGTTAAGAAAAAGCAAAACATCTTGGTCTATTAGGCATCTGAACAGTAAGTAGTCATTGGTATTTTAAAATTGTATGGTCTTCGACTTTTGGTGATTCTTTGAGCTTAGCTGTAAGTTGATGATAAGACTCAAACACACTGAGCTTCTGTTCGCATTACTATTCTAATTCCAGTTATCTATTGTTTCGGTGAAACGAAACCAACGGATATCACTTCATGTAAAGTTGCATTATCTTAATATTTAATTTGAAAAATAGAATGAAATTGTGAATCAACCACTGTACTAATTGCGAGGGGCGTTGGTTCATTTGAAAGGTGTTGTTCTCAATGCTTCGGGAAAACTATAAATTATTTTCTGGGGTTCGTCCCCGATTTTTAAATCCCTAAAAACTCATAAATTGGATGAGGGGAAGTGGGGGTTTTTTGTTTTTCGGAAAAGTTTTGTTGCTACGCATCTTACTTTACTGTTTGCTGTCTTTTTATCAGCTGTTTTCATTCAACAATCATCATTAAGTGAGGTTACTTCCAACACTCAACTGCCATCAACTTACATTTTTCTTTTCCCGCGTTTTTTTTTTTTTTTTTTTTTTTTTTTTTTTTTTTTTTTTTACGGTTTTTCATGATTGGTTCCATATTTTTCCTATTGCCAATTTTTCCTCATTAAGGCAATAACCTCCAAGTTTTTTTTCTCATTTCCGATCAGAACTTTTCACGCTGTTTCTTTTCAATGTGTATAAATATGATTATTATTAATTTCCATTTTCATTTCATCCTTTTTCTTCTGATTTATTTTTTTTTAATTTAAAAATTGAACTTTTCAGTTATGATTTTGTTAAAATAATAATAATTTTTACTAATTTTAATTTTAAATTTAACAGTTGTTATGAGTGAAATTTTCAATGACCGAGGCGGTCGTCCTCCAAAACGTGGTCGCGTTTTCCAGAATTCTTCGCATGTTCGTTTAGTGAAGCAAGAACTTAACTCTGTTATTAGTATAGAAAATCAAAGTTTCATTTCTTCATTTTGGAAGTATAAAATTGATGATCAGAACTTTGATGAAAATTTTGTTACCAAATTTTCAGTCGGTTCAATGAATATAATTTGTCATCATTGTGATGCTCGCCATTTTCAGGGTGACATGTCCAATGGTCATTTTAATAACTGCTGCCAAAATGGCTTAATTTCTTTAACGAGTATTCGGACAAATACCGATTTGAAATCATTATTTTTATATTCTTCAAATTTCATAAAGCATATCAGAAATTATAATAGTGCTGTTGCTTTTGCCTCTTTCTCTGTAAATCGAATTGATATTCCGGGTGATGGACCTTATTGCTTTAAATTTCAAGGATCCATATATATGTAAGTTTATTTAATATTTACCGTTACGTAACGTACTTTTTTCAGTTTCTCAGTCCGTCCCTCCCTCCTTCCCACCCCCTTAACGCATCCGAATGCAGCTGCATTCCGGATGCATTTAAAAAATAAAAAAAGATCTTCTTTAAAATTAGTTTGAAAACAAATGTAAAACCTAAAAAATAATTTTGTATGAAGATTAAAACAAAATTTTAGTTTAAAGTTTACTAAATAAAATTACAATTTTTGAAAACATTTGTTATATTTATTCTCTCAAAGAAATAATTAGACCCGATTCAAAGACAAAACAGAAATTAAATGAAAATAAATAAAAAAAAAAAAAAATGTGAAAGTGAAAAGTGTACAGGAAAAATAAGGGGCTGCGAAGCAGCCCCATAAGCCCCTAGTTTTTTTTATTTTATTTTGCTATAACTAAAAAGTTGGAAAAATTTGATAAAAAAATATGAATTGATTTTTTATGAAAAAATTAAAAGAGAAGCAGAAATTATGGCACATTAACAGGAAATACAGTTCCTTTAATTTTATAATTCAAATATTTTTTGGGATAAAACATACTTATGTCTAGGTACCCGCCAGAATTTACAGGCGGTATCTACAGGTAGTATTAGAGACTTATCTACTCATGACCTACTTATACAAGAAAAAAAGAAGAAAAGGAGGAAATAAAATAATACATTGTTTTTGAAACGAATTATTTTAGAACTAATTTTTATCCTCCCTTCTACATTTGCATGATTGTATTTGATAATTTCAGTTCAAACAGGTCCAACTGGACAAGTGAAGGTATGACATTTATCATTGCTCTGAATCATTGATACTAAGAAAGCAATGCAATCTCTCTACTTTTGCACTTTGTATTAAAAAAAAAAATCGTCTTATTGACTGACTTTGACACACACCTCGTCTATCACAGTATTGCCCTGTGAATCCATACTGACATTTACACACAACTTGTAGGTTGTAGTCGAGGCCACAGCTTTCTTCTCTTCCATTGCATGGACATTTGCTGCATGTTCCGTACCTATCCTGGTAATATCCTCCACTGCAAGACTAAAAAGTAATGAAAAAACTCAAATTGATAAAATGCATAAAGTGGCTTTATCAGTTTAAATTGATCCCAGTTTCAGACGTAATAATCAAAAAATAATTTAATGTTTATGTCAAGAACAGCACTAGATTAAAATGAGATCAGAAATACGGTTTACCTTCAATCATTCAATGAGAAGAATTTTCAGTGATTACTAAAGAAAAGATACATCACTTAAAATTGATAATTTACTTATGATAAATAAGAGATATGGAGAGAGACAAAATTTGGATTTGAAGCTTACTTCATTATTCTTTTTTTGTTTCTTTTTTTTCTTAAATAGTTAAAATACAGTTTACTCTATCAAAGGATGATTTTTTAGGAGAGTTTTTGAACATTCTTTACCTCACATGAATCACCCGTGTATCCAGCAGGGCAACGACAAATTTCAATTTGAGAAGCTCTGCGTTGGCCTGTTTCTTGACGCACCGCAGTATCCAACATGACATCACTCAGGTAAGTGTGAGTGATTTGGGATCCAAGTGTAGCACGGATTAGAATTGCATCAACAGATGACAGTGCTTTCAACATGTCCGCTCTTGAAGCCACTTTCTGTTGATCTAACCGTTTCCAGTGAGTTTCCTCCAGAGGGATGATGTCCGTCTAAAAAGAAAAAAATGAACAATTCAGATATAGTCTTTAAGTTACCAACATTGTTAAACAAGATAGTAATTTTCTTATTTTAAAAAATGTTTTTTTCTTGCTCTGAAAAACTTGCAATTGCCAATTTCTCTAATTCTTTCCAATACCATGCGATTATTTGAAATTTTGAGTTGCGACTGTTCCCACAAAATCACTTGGCTTAGAGGTAGGGTTCTCGCTAGAACACTATTCAACTTTATCTCTTTCCCTTCATTGGCTTACCTATGAACTTTAAGAATAAATTGATCCAATTAAAAAAAAAATTGAGCTGGCGAGAAGAACAAATATGGATCAATGTGCTATTTTTCTGAAAATTTCATGGGTAATACTACAAAATCAAATGAAATACTTACTGAAACTGTGTCCGGTGGAATACTATTCTGACTTGACCAGTACAGGGTTAAACCTTTGCCAGAAATAATTACGTCCTGATCATAGGTTGGTTCATTTTCATATCTGGCTTGATAAAGCCTTGAGAAAGTTAAGTTTCCACCGTAGGATGTTAACTGGAAATTATAAAAAGATTTACATGCGGACATAAGGAAAAAGATTATAAACAGAGAGTAGCATTAAAAGAAAATTTATAGAGCACCAAATACGCAAACATTTTCAAATCAAGCTAATAAAATGGCAAGATTTACCAAAAAACAAGAGAAAATTGTATCTTTAGGATTTCTCTATTTTCTTGAAACCTACAAGTTAATTTAAAATTTCCTGAAGCCCTCTTCGTAGAACTGCTCTCTTGACTCTATTCCGTTCAGCCACATGTCATTCTTGATACAAGAGCTGGAAGCTAACACTGCTCCCTAAGAAGGATTGAGAATGTGTGGCTAATACATATTTTCCCAGTGAGTCTTCTTTGATCTTAAAATTCGAAAGTGGTAATATTCTATGGCAACGTTCACCTCAGATAGAATATAATTTTCCCTCAAGTAAATCTGAGTACTCGCACAGCCTCAGCATCCCGTCTCTCTCCTCTTCTCTGACAGAGACAAACGATCAACAAATGAAGGTTATCACACATAAAAAGTAAAATTTCTTTGAAATACATGAGTCTTAGGGTTAGGTAATCATGGATAAAATAATTTTTCAAGGTGGCGATATGCAGTGAATATAATGGAATGCACACGTACACTTGAAAACTTGAAAGAGGAAAACAATTTGAGACAAGTCTCGCCAGTGAGTTGCATATTTATATTTAAGTACTTGTGCTCAGTAAAAAATTCTAAGCTCACACACAAAAGACCACCAACTAAAATTGCTGTACAATTTTTTTTTTGATGGTTTAGCAATTTACTCTGGGTATTCAGCCTGAAGTACAAACATAACTGAATACTTACTCTGTTGCCTGTGAATGAAGGTGGGAGAGACCAGAACAATCGTTTCTGTTGCCTACTGTCATCTTTGAATTCGTATCCAATTTGACTCAGCGCCACGTTTAATTCAAATCCATCTCTAATCACATCATGTCTGTTCCTGTAAAGGAGCGAAAACAGAAATCTTATGAATTCAACTAGTTTTGAGTACTCTCCTGTTATGCTCTGGGCCGCGAAAATGGCTGTACGCGCTTTTTTTTAGGAGGGTGTGGATTCGATCGACAAAAATCGACCGAAAAATAAAAACGTGAATCGATCGACACCAATCGATGGACAAATTACTAAAAAACGGGTGTCGATTCGATCGACAAAAAATGTGGATCGATAGACGAGAAATGATTGACAGTTAAAAGGAAAACGGGTATCTAGTCAATCGACATGAATCGATCGAAAAACCAAAACGTGAACCAATCGACGTAATTCGATCGATTCACAACTTGGTCGATCGATTCACGGGTTTATCGATCGATTCACGGGTTTGTGATCAACTCACAGGTTTGTCGATCGACTCATAGGTTTGTCGATCGATTCGCAGGTTTGTCGATCGACTCATAGGTTTGTCGATCGATTCACAGGTTTGTCGATAGACTCACAGGTTTGTCGATCTATCCACGGCTTTTGTCGATTGATTCACGGGTGGGTCGGTCGATCCACGGCGAGTACTCTCCTGTTCATATTTCAAGGTCAAGCAAAAATATTTTGAACATGAAAATAATCAATAAACTTCGTTCTAAACACAGAATCATATGGAGGGATGAAATTTCAAATTCTTAATTCAAACACGTTGGGATTTGATACACTTCTCTTAAACTCTGTTCTATATATTTTTTAAGTCTGATCATACATATTTTTTCACCTTGTTTTGAATTATTGGTATTTAAAAACTTGTCCAAAGAATATTGTCTTGCAATTTAAGTTATTAATTTTTATGGATTTATTGGCTCTTGTGTAATTATTAACATAATCTTGACTCTGATATTTCCATTGATTTTTGACCTTACACTGATAAAAAAAAGTACAGGACCGTTTAATTTTCAACCTTTTTGAATAACTTACGTGTCAGTTAAGGTAAAGCCATGTTGCTCACTGATTAACTCCATGGGAATTTGCGTTTGGTATAGGGAGGATGATTGACAATTGTGAGAAACGCCTGAACAATAACATGATAGACAACCATCTATGTGAGATGCTGAGAGATCAAAAGTTCCTGGCAGACAGCGGTCGCATTTTTCTCCTTCAACATTGCGCTGCAAAAAGAAATGAATTTAAAGTTTCTTCAAAGTAAGTTTAAATGGTGATTCAAAAATTTCATTTTACAACCTCTTCCCCCTTTGTAACACTTTTGTTAAGTAGGTCTCTATCATTTAACACATACAAAAAAACTGAAAAGATACGCTCCTTAAACCCCTTCCCTCTTAAAGCGCTATGTATTTTATGAATGGCCTCTAAATATTAAGTCTCAGCCATATGATAATAAGATTAAACATAGTACTTTCCTAAATAATTGTTTAACTCATAATAATCTATGATTAAAATCAGTAATTCATGATGAGAATCCAGAGAAAGAAATATGAAAAAGTACGATTTAAAATGGATGAGCTACTCAACTATTACTCCGATTGCAATACAGAGAACTCAGTGAAATTGAGTCAAAATATCTTGCATAGGTCAAAAATATTTTAAATTTAACCACAGCCGACATTTTACTTTCCTACAGCATAGGATGAAAACAAGTTGAAATTTTTCTTTACAAATTTCCGGACTCAGCAGTTATTTTGAGGATTTTTTTGTCCTAACTATGTGTAATTTTTCTTTAATTTTGATCTAATTCATTTCAATATTGCATGCTCTTAAAATCATTCACAGGTTGAAACCATATTGACACAGAGTCTAACAAGGTTGGCAAAAGTTGAAAAATTTGAACCTAAAAAAGATGTATTTTTCTCTGAACACTTAACTTTGAAATATATCTTCTTCCTATTTTAATGGTAGTAATATGAAGAAAATAAATAATAATGACAGGATGTCAAATTTTATTACCTTGCATGTACAAAGACCATTTACGCAAACAGGGCTGATGGAGCCTCTTGGGTCACAGTTGCAGCTAGAATCTTGTTTACCCGTTGGCAAACAAGGCTCTCCTTTGTCCGGACGTCCTTCATAACCATCTTCACAGATGTTACAGAAGTCACCGGTTGTATGATCACGACAACTCTAAAATCAAAATTACCTCATGGAATCCGCACTTCAAAATCATGGGTAAATTGATGACAAAATTATGCCTACAGATTCTGTCAAAAATCTGTAGAATACACAAAAATAGATTTGAAATATTAGTATGTAGGATTCTATCGCTTAAAAGCACCCTGCACAGAGCATGGGGGTCAGTGGCTCTCTCTAGAAGTTGACGAAACTTTAATAGATTGATATGAAGTTCATAATGAAGGGAAAGCCACAAAATTGGCTCATTTCTGTGAGTAGAGGCCGAGATATTCGCGATTGAACCCGGACTATTTTCTGTGCGGCGGAAGTAAATTCTCTGCGTCGCCTTACCTTGCTTGACCACTTTGGGCAGGAAACCCCCTCTCCCCACCAGGTAACTACGATGTCGCGTTGTTTACACTCACTCCTTTCATTAGGATGCTCCATTCGGGCTGTGCGATATGGAGTTCTCTGCTTCTCGCACCTCTCCCGTGCCGGCGCCACTACTATGCACATTACCTAGTCCACACACTTTTGTCTCAAGCTGATGCTAGTTACTTAACTTGTCAGCAGTGTACCCAATTGGAATGGTTAAACTGCTCGGTAATAATCATATTCCAATTCGCAATAACCGTAATATAATATGGAAATGGGTAAAACCAAACTAATTTTTTTTCATTAAGTGAAAATAAATCAAAAAGGACTCACCACCAAGTTTTTATTTCCTCTCTCACAAAATTAGGCATCCAATTTTTGTAAAAATAACCGTAATATTATGCATAGAAGAACAAAAAAGAACCCTAAGATGCAAACCAGGAGTGAATTTGACCCTTGGTCTTTGAATCAGAAGGGACTAAAATGTCTATAAAACACGCAAATATTATTAATTCAGCGACTTATAAAAATATTTCATTGTCTATTTGTGACTAAAGAGTGGGCATGAAAAATACAAATTTTGCTACACCATTTGATGATGCTAAGCACTTTTGGTGAGGAAATCGAAAGCAAGAGGGTATAAAGTTACTTACGAAACAAACTCCAGTTTCAGGATCACACTGATCAGAGTGCCCGTTGCAAGCGCAGGGCTCACAGATACCCAGATACAAGCCTTGTTCCTGCCGAGTGTAGCCAGCATCGCAGTCTTCGCACGATAAACCTGTGTGACCTGGCGGGCACTGGCACTGTTCCACTTCTAAAGCCCTAGATTGACCAGTGTTGCGGTTTTCGGCAACATCTAAAGTGACCGATGTCAAACTGTGGACAAATTTTGATCAACATTAGTAAGGTGTGATAGGTATGCTATCTGTGTTGGAACACTAGTTTTGAATTTGATTTCGTGATTGACTTTTTGAGAGGTTCTGAAGCACTTCTGATACAAAGTAATAACACTGAGGGGACTTTCAATTGTAACAATCAGAGTTCCAGCGGATGGCAAAATTAAGCTGTTCCGAGCCTGATTGTTGAAATTTTTTGTTTGTCGGGACGACATAGATGACATAGGTTAAAAGGCGGAGCATGATTGGTCGGCTATGTCTTATCGCTGCTTTGTCGTGCCTTCGTCAGGTGGAATGGACGACATACTGTCGGAAACTTAAGAGGTACCGATAGCCTGTCGTGAGTTCAACCCGACATAGGCACGACAAAGCAGCAATAAGACGTAGCTGACCAATCACGCTCTACCTTTTAACCTATCCCATCTATGTCGTCCCGACAAATAAAAAAATTCAACAATCAGGCTGCAGGCTGTTTTGTTTATCTGTTCTACAGGCTGTGTGAGTCATAATACAAACATGTTGGTCAGTAATGCATCGAGTTGAAGCACTAGTTGTTCCAATAAAGTTAGTCTCAAAAGAGGTTAATATCATTTTGAGTGAAAACAGATACTTACGCTACTTCTTCTGTCTTCGTTGTGTAAGTTGCTTTAATCAAAATGTTGCTTAAATCTGCCAATGCCATTAACAGGTGCTCCCTGTTTGCAGTCTTACCATCTTCACGCTGCCAATACTGCTCTAGAATGGGCACAGAGATAGTTTCGACTCGATTCGGTTGAATTTGACGGTCACTTTGGAAGTGCTGCAAGCGAATATTATTTGCCTGGAAATAGAAAATAGGAGCTGCTTAAAGATTTTAAAATAAAGTATTGAAGTTACAGGTGAAAGAAAAGGTAAACAGGGGAAAAAGGATTAAAACTCCCTAATAAAACAGCCTACATTTAATGCATTTGCTTATGACAAAGTCTCCGAATTCGTAAAAAACAATTTCTTTGAAATTACAAGACCACCTAAACTCTTGATCTGAAATTGCTCTCAGTTCCTGAATCTTGCAGGGAGATCTAATCACTGCCAAGTGACGAGGGAGAAGTGTCGTAGACTACATCTCAATGATTAATGATTTTGACACTCGTGTGACAACTATGGCGTGGTCTCTCAATTTTGCATCTGATAGTTTTGCAGCAAATAATGATATCAGTGAGGAAAAGGGAGTCAAACAAGTCATTCTGAGGCACCTCTGATCTTAGCCTTTGTCATTAGAGAGCGAGTAATGCATATTAAGAGAATTAATCTTGATGTGAACATTTAAAATGATCCTCTTGCATTATTGTTGAAAACACAGTTGCTTAAAAATGAAAATCACAACAAAAACCACAGTTGAAACTACCGAGGTATTTCACTTGATCATGCATAATTACTTACGGAAATAATTTCAACATCATGAGCACTATTGCGAGAACTCTGACCTCCTTGTGCTGGCACATACCGCAAGGTGTAATTCAGGTAACCACCGTAAGATGTTATCTTATCACCTAGGAATCTTGGTGGCAGCACCCAGTAGAAGACCTTGAAAAAAAGAAGCACATAGCTTTCGTTAAACTATGGACAATAAATGTTTGATTATTCGAAAGTTGGAGCATTAATATCCTGCGTGAGCCTGCCTAATAAGAACAAATTACATGGACAAAATAATAGCGATAAAACTTTTTTGAATTGGATAATATAACTTTTGCTAAACTTATTAGAACTGAATGAAGGGCCAGAGGGAGGAAAGAGGCTAAATGGACGTATTTCTATCAAACGGAACTATGTGCATTATGATGTGAGCCCTGTTATACGTGTATTTTTATGGATCTCAGGGCTCATGTCTTAATGCACATAGTTCCGTTAATAGAAATACAACCAAATGAACTATGCCAACGGCAACATATCCACAATTTTTGAATATAGGATAAAATAAGACACTTTTTGGGACTGATAGACTAAGAAACAGCAATTTTCACGAAATTGCAGCCTTGTAAGTTAAGGCACTTAAAAATAGAATGGTTCAGCTTGTCCACTATCATCATGATGGTTAAGAAGAAAAATGCTGAATTTCTATCTTGTACTTTGCTGTTGTCAGTGGCTAAAAGGTTTCAGTGCGTAAAATAATTTGTAATAATTTTTAATGACAACTATTTACATCATAGAATTAGAGACCTTCCTTTCATTGTTTCTGAAAAAGAAATCATCAATTTGAATAGAAATGGTAAGTTTGATTTGGTCCCTGGAGGGCATTTTAATGAAGCCAGGCCTAGTGACTGAACAGTTTTCATACTTGAAGATTAAAACCTTTCGTTTCCGACAGTATGTACTGAAAGGAAAAAAATCTTCAATCAACCCTGAAATAAAGAAATTTCAAGTTCATCAGGTCTTTGTTTTGTAGAAAAATAAAACTTACCTCTTGATTGCCCGGATAGAAGTTGTTGTATACAAGCTCCCTTGAGTTGGGATTTACTTGAAAGCCTGTTTTAATTGGAGATCTGATATCACGATATTCTACTAGTTTAAAGTCTTGCGTATTGGAGGTGACAAAAGCTGAAGAAATCTGAAAAGTAAAGATAAAAGAAAAATCAATTGAAATTTTATGACATAGACTGTTTAACAAACGAAAATCTCAAAGGAAAGGGTCAGGATTCGAGAGGACATTCTAAATATTTAAATTTAACAATTCAAGAATATTACAAAAAAATATCATAAAATCAAAATCTTTGCAGATCAAGTAGAGGCTTACCTGATTACGGTACCAATATGAACTGGTGCAGGTATTCGTAAGGCCCATGCAGAAACAACTGATACACCCATTCTGATTACGTGGTGATAAGTGGAATGTATTATTGTGACAGACATTACAGGTGCTTCCAGTGACAAGATTCTGAAATGTAAGAGATACTTCATTTATAAATAGTCAACTAAATCATGTTTCAATGACAATGGACCACTAACAAAGTATGAATTTAAGCATTCTGATACATGTTTCTTAACCAGAATTTCACGTAGAGCACGATTTGCGCAACTAAAACTAATGAAACAAACTCCAAACGAAGATATTAACATTTTTGTTTCACATTGGTTACGAGGAAGTTGAACTGCCCGCTAACAACAAACTCAAAGCTCTACTTGAGTCAAATCGCGCACTACAACAGTTTCAACAAGCCTCTCAATCGAGTAATGTTCATTTCCCACCATAAGTTGTTCAAACTATAAGCAATTTGCTACAGCTGAGCCAAAGCATCAAGATTGAGGTGCCAGATTTTTATATTGCAGAGACTGTCATGATAACGTTTAGCGCACGATGTAAATCACGCAGAATTGTGAGAAGAAACCTGAACAGAGCCTACACTGTTCAGATTTTTTCATTAAACTTTTAATCATTCCTAGTTTTCTAATTGGAAGAAATTTCGAAACTAGGGCAATTTCTTGCCCCTAGGTACAATCAAACTTAATACGATTTGAATATTACAGAAAATTATGATTGTGGATACAAGATAGGATGTCAATCTTACTCTAGAAAAAACTTACCAAACAAAGACATCTTCCTGATAAACTACGCTGCGGTAAAAAGAAAAAGTATATGGAATTTTGGCATGAGCTCATAGAGGATAAATGCTTTCAATTTACTTAGTACATTAATAAAAATTAGAAACATCTAAAAGAGCAGGGAACAAACACCGCAGAGAGTCAAGTAGCGTGAATAACTAAAAATAAATTGTGATTTATTGACCCCAGCGATATTAGAATGATCATTTGAGTGAGCAGTTTCTGTAATGATAATGGGATCAGAGGACTACTTAATTCTTTAAAACTTTCATTTTTTGAAACTGGAAATGGAAATGCATCAAAATAAATGTATTTGGGTTTATAAACTTTAAATTGTTGTCCATTCTTATTGGCAAAATAGGTGACAATGGCAATTAGGGGCAATGGAACAAAAAGTGATAGGTGAAAGAGCCTCATCCTTCCACACACAATTTTAACCTTAGTTCTGCTTTCCACTTCTTAAAAATTTCAATACATTAGATTTTGATATGTATTATTATGTGCTGAAAAATTTACCTTGCAAATACACTGGCCAGTTGATGGGTTTGGCAAAGGAGATAGGGAACCAGCTGCATCACAATATCCTAAAAAGAGGGAGCATTTTAGATGTTTTAAGTGAAACACATAAAAAAGTATTCTCTACAAACAACTGCTGCACGGTTCTTACATGACTCCATTAAGAGTTCTACAGAAAGGAAAAAGAGAATTTAAGGTGCCTCATGTGAAATGAAAAATAAGTAAATGGATAAATAAATAAATAAATAAATGGATAAATAAATAAATAAAATGCTAGTCATTCTCATAAACATATAGGAAGAGTTCTTCTCATTCCTATCTTTTGGAAAATTATGTATGTAAAATCGTGCAGGTGAATACTGTGGATGTGCAATTTATACCGGTAAAATGACCAGAGGTAAATGAAAAACTTTTTTAGATCATCAATTTTTTTTAATTTCTAAAAATATTCCTAAGAACGTTTTCTTAAAACTTGCTTTTAAAATTTAGGCGAAGATTATCTTACCTTGCCGACAAAAGTCTCCAGGAATTAATGGGTTGCCAGAGTATCCAGCGGCACATTTTTCACAACGACGACCTGTGTATTCGGGTGGACAGTCGCAAGTTACTTGACCGTCTGTATCTAGATGGCAAGTTCTGCCAAATCTATCGATCATAAGAAAGCCTAATTAGAAGAAATTATGACCAAAATAATACACATTTCCTATCTGTCAAGATTAAGAAATAATTTTTTTATTCAGTACTTAGATTTCTGATAAAAAAGTTATCTTATTATATTTTTTTGAGGCCTTTTCAACTTTTCAATTTCTTGAAAAATGTGACATGTAACACCAGTGTCATTAGATTTTGCCTTAGAGGAGGAGTAAAGATTCCTAGATGTAGAAAAGGGATTTCAAGAGATTTTTAGGGGACCATAGGGCTACAAAGCCAGTTGGAAATCTTAGACAATGAAAGACATTAAAAGTACAGAGTACATTTGATCATGGTGCAATGTATCATATTATTAAATTGAAAATACGAAACAAAATTCCAAAAAATATATTACTGGTTGAGAGAATTTGCCAATGGACAAGGACATGCTTGACATGGGATGCCTCGACTGGGATCTCCATATGTTCCTGGCCGGCAAACCTGCTCTTCTTTGTAGCACTGACCCAGCCATGGACCACTTGCTCGACGATTGTAACCAGGTAGGCAAGTCTAGAATGAAAGATGTGAACAATTTTAAAATAGAATAGAGAAGGAAAAGGCTAAGTTCATGCGAAAAAGTTCACACACAAAGCATTGATTATCGAAGTTTTTGTCACACTTTCGGGTCAAGAGTGTGCGCAAAGTTCAGGGTTTCCAGAATTTCTTCATTTTACAATAGCCAGACTTCCTCTTACTTTTTCCGCTTTTTCCTGACTGGAATACTTCTGAATTATCTGACTTTTCTTGATCTCTGACCTTCTATCAAGACCTTCACTTATATTTCTTTCTCTTTGATTACGCTGACTTTAACTAGGAAAACTATGGCCAAAATCTCTGCCTGTAGCGATTCAAATTAAGGAAAAAAGCACTCGAAAGTTATTTGCGCTCTCTTAAATAGTACGAGCGGAAGTAGCTGAACAAAGCGGCTACTTACAAAATTCCTTGACTTTCCCAATTAAAATACTGGCTTTACTTTTCATAAATTCCCTGACTTGTTTAGGTTGCCATAAACTTCCTGCAATTCCAGATTTTGGCAATTGGAAATGCTTAGTAAATACTTTTCTGAACAATCATATCAACATCTCAATTTTTGGTTTTTGGCACTAGGCCAATCATTCTTGTAGCCGATCACAGCTAAATTGATTAGGAGTTTGTGATAATGAAGCAGGATTACAAACCTCACAGGACAGTCCAGTATAACCTGCAGGACAGCGACATTCCTCCACATAAGCAGCTTGGCCAAGTCCAATGTTACGATTGCCTGCTGAGTCCATTCTAATATTTGTGATGGTTGTTTCATATGATGGCCCAGTTAAATATTGTACTCTTGGATATGTAAAAATAAATAAGAAATGTAAAAGCAACTGTTTCAAAACTGTTTTTAAAAATTAAGATTAAATTAATGCTTGAAAAAAAGATTGTGCTGGTGGCAAAAATGAGGTTGGACATTGAGATTGTACAGAGCTAGAGAATTAAGGGAACGTCATAAAAGGAAACCTTAGCTTATTATGTACTTGTATCTTGAAGATTTGTAGAAAAAATTACAAATCTTAGGCTCATCCTTTGAATTCATGCTTTCAGATATTCAATCAAATACTTTTTGAGGGCTTCCATAATATACGTAACACTGACGATCTTATTGTTTTACTCTCCCTTCCCCCTTGAAACACACCCATACAACAAGTCTACACCCCCAAAAACGAAAAAATGACCAACCCATGCAATTTTATATCTTAGATTTTCAAAAAATCGACAAGCAGCACGCTTATCGATTTACTCTAGCGTTTCGTATTGCAGTCCCGAATTCCCCCATCCCATTGAAATACGTCTGTAACACACGATCATCGATAAAAAAAATGAAAGATGAAATACTTACCGAATCAAAACACTCTCTAAATTTACAAGGACCATCATTATTTCCTCTCTTGAAGCAGCAATATTTCTGTAACCGCTCTTGATCCAGGACCCTCTGAAGAATCTCACGCTTACATCATTGTCTCTATTTGGCAATAAATTTGGTCCGACATGAACTAAGGTAATTCCATTACCCTGTAAAAATGGTTAAATCAGAGAAATATTTATCAAGCAAATTGTAAATTTTAAAGTGATGCAGGCCTGACATATCCGTAGAAGTGGCGATATAATAAAACATTTGCAGGAGGCATAAATCATATTTTCAACCCGACACAGCCAAAGTAAAACCGAATTGTTTTACCATCCTCTCTTCCCTGAAGAATTGACTTAAAATTGAATGACCTGCTAGGCTAGTTTACATTTCAATATTTGTAGAAATGCCTCAAAAATTAATTCAAGAAATTCGGAACATTAAGAACTTAAAACAATTTTAGAGCTTAGAGATATGAATAATTCCAGAAATTTTTGACACACCTGTCAGCAAATATCTAGGTATGTACTTTTAACAATGATTCCTCAAAGGAAAAACCCATATTAACTGTATCAGAGAGAGGTACTGTAGGGAAAATCTGTTCCATGGTAAAGTTGTGACACCGTCAAAGAATATTCCTTATTGATTGTGCATGCACTTTGGTCAGGGATGGGCCATTTAAATTAATGTAGAAGAAAGTATGGAAAGGGATGCTTATTTGCCTTCCAGGATTTGTAATGTTTCCTTAAAATATGAAACTGAGTCTAAATTATTCGACCCTTGCGCTGTTTCAGCTATGCATTAATGACTTACGCTGATTATGACGTCTGGAACGGTACTGCTTGTTCCTTCACCTAGGAATCGAACAGTGTACTTGATATAACCTCCATAAGATTTCAACTGATTCCCAAGATAACTGTCTGGAAAAGCGTAGTAAGGATATGCATTATCTGCATTGATGGCATTATTATCGTCAGATCTCAACTAGAAAACAGAATGATTTTCAAGATGAAAATTTAAATGAGAGAAAGAAAAATGATTACTGACACAAGACTGATTAGAAATTGATTAAATGAGTGAGAAATTACTAGAAACAGAACAGTCAGAGTACTTGATAACTGTTAAAATTTTCAAATACAATTTTTCCTTGGGAACAGTTCTAAACTACACAATGATATTAAAAGACCTGGCATTTTACGTTTTGATCCTATAGAACTGTATCTTGGAATATATGATAAAATGAGAATTCTTTTGAAGTGCACTGGAGGAGCAAATAATTTTTCTAAAAAGTGAAATTTTTTAAGAATAAGGTTCTTCGCCTGTAAAAATCAAATTCTGTTTCATTTTATTTCTCAAATTTATCTGTTACGATTATTAGGTAAAAGGTATTTTTACTGTATTTTTGGACCAAGTTTTCAAATATAATAGGATTTCACTTGCTTTTTTGCATGAATCTTGATTTGATACCTTTTTGTCTTTGTAGCAAAGAGATTGAATTTTAATGGATGAATGACACAATAAGTTTCAAACTGAATTTTTGCTTAAAAATCATATTTGACAATCCAGAGGCTTCTATTCAATTTATCAGTTTGTTTGTCATCATCTTATGGCCTCACTTGTCACCTTCTGAGAGGGCGCCATACCATTTTGAAAATGGAGCAAACCCTGGAACAGGAGCCAGAGGTGACACAAAATCAAATTGTACCATTATTTCCCCAAATATGAGAACTGCTGAAATGCCTAGTTACGTTTAGGCAAAAAACTTTAAAGAAATCCCTAAGTGACAGGAAAAGGAACCATATTTTTCTCTTTACTTGTAGATATGTATTAAAGGAAGTAATGAAAATTACCAGGAATCCATCACGCCCTATGCTTTGAACGTCCGGCCAGTTTGAAAGTTCGTTTTTCTTAATCTCTATGTTTTGCAAAGTTGAGTCAATCACTACACTGATGATTTGGTGCTTTCCAAAAGGAGGAGGTAGCTGAAAAATACGAAATAATATTTAAGAAAACAAAATACGAACACTAGATCACCGGAAACTTCAAATGGCTAAGATGATAAGCAAAAGGAAAATTATAATCATGAATACGATCGATGCACATATCGATTGCCTGAGTCAAAAAAAGCGTAACTCAGTTGCCTATGTTATGAGTTTCTGCTCAAGTTCTCTTTTTTTAAAAAGGAGAACTAACCAAAAGTTGCTATTGAAATTTTCTTCATTAGCTCTAATAAAAAGTCACAAAATTACAAGGTAACATTTTGATTAGTTTTCCTTACATAAAATAAAACATAATCAGAGATTTTTAAACATTAAAGTTGAGATATGCATTTTTCATATTTAGTATTTAGCCATGGATGTACTCTTTAAAAATATTATGTAAAATGTTTTATCGCCTATTCAGATTTAAATACACACCCTTCCTTTCCTAGATTACAAAACACAGGTTATTCCACCAAGTTCTTTGTAAATGTACGAATTTTGATACTTGGTATCAACAACAAAAACTCTGCACTTAGTTACTTCTGATAAGATGTTTGTTTTGCTATCTCAGTTTAAATGATAGGCGCAAATGATTCAGTGAAAGTAGAAGCGGATGAGTGGATGAATTGATAACCAAGAAAGAGAATTTACCTGAAAGGTAAACAAGTTGGCACTTTTGCATTGCGTTGAGACCCCAAAGCAGAAACAATTAATACAATCGCTGCGTGTGAGAGCCAGATCATTGAATGTTCCTCGTAAACAGGATCCTCTGGTATTAACAGGCTCCTTAATTGTGAGAATCGTATCAGGAATGGCAAAAGTAGATCCTCTGGAGTTGATCCCTTCACAACTGTAGGCACCTTGGTCCTTTTCCTGGGGTAAAAGAACAGATGTAACGTAATTTTGGATGTAGAATAACTTGTTTACAAAACTTGCCAAGGACTCAATAATTACAACAAGATTCACCGATTTAAGATTTCAAGATTGAGAACGACAAGCTTCCTCAAAATTGAATGTTATTAGATAGAAAGAACTATGATTATCTGCTCATTTGATCAATACCAATCAATATGATAGATACTCATCTTTTACTGTATAAAAGTATCCGGAACAAGATAGTTATAGGTGCAAGTTGAAGAGAGTAAGAAAAAATAATTACAAAACAATCTCATAGAGGATTAAAAATTATGGTTAGATGCCCGGTCCAAACCCTGGACCCAGCAGCCAGAGCGTGGCGCTCTTGACCAATGGACTTTTGCAGCGCTGAGGCATTCAGTGCGTCATTTTGCCGATTTAGCAAGTGGAACTTATTAACAGATTTTTGACAATTTTTTAAAACTTCTAAGATTCATTCAGAGGAAACGGAGAATTCTGAGTCCAATAATTTTGACCATACAGCCAATCAGAATCTAGAAGGGACATTGTAACCTCCCCTCGTAAGAATCAAATGTATTGTGAACCGAACTTGATCATGGGAATATTCTGTTTCTCTACATTCTAACTGCTAAAAAAAAGAGAGAGAAAAAAAAATTGACACAGCAGTTTTTAAATGTGAAAGGCATAACTTCAGCGATGAAGTCATATCGTATATCCCTTCTATCATAGAATAATAGAGATAGGGGGTTCAAAATTTTAGGGAGTGACTGTGGAACGAAATAAACACCTGGACATCAGGACAAGTTAAAACCCCAACACCGCGGACACTGGTTGTATTACATTTAGCAGGAATGTGGCCCCAATTCAGTCGCCAAACGATTTCTGGTGTCGGACCACCATCAGCTGTGCATGATACAGTGAATAGAGACCCTGCTTCCAAAACGACCATGGGAGGTGGAGGAATGCGAATTGTGACCGGTGCTGGAAAAAAATACAAAAATAATAGAGGTTTGAGCTTCTTTCTGGACAGTAATTGGTTATTTCATGTTTCACTTCTGAAGCTGAGGTTTGGGCATCAAACTTAAAACTCAAACTATCCAAACTACCAGGATTTAGAACTCTGACATGCATTGATGATCATGTCTAAAATAAGAGAATGAAAATGGGAGAAAATGATGAGAATATTAAAACTATAAGGTTTTATTTTTCAAGATTACGGAGGTTTTCTTCATTGAGTAATGTGCTATCGCAGCTTGTCAGCATACCTCAGTTTGAGTATGTGCTGCGATGGTTTGTCTCTTCTTGAAAATTGAGCTCTAATGGATTCAGATAGTGCTTTTCACAAAGTGTTCGATAAACTTGAAAATAGGGTGGCCCTGGCGATGTAAAACTTTAAAGCTTATTGAATTTTTTGCACCCTTTCAAGAAATATTGTTTGATAGTCAATACTGATAGAACTCACCACAACCAACTTCATCACTGCCATCAGCACAGTCGGGTTGACCATCACACTGAAATGATTTTGGAGTACATTGTCTGCCGCTTCTACACTCGAATTCATTCGACTTACATGGAGACCCTAAAAAAAGAGAGGATGGTTTAATTATCATCAAGAAATTGATCATGTTCATTAGACAATGATTTCGGTACTTGAATAAAATTTGTATAGACGCAAACACTCTCTTTGAGAGACAAAATTTACTGGGAAAATAATTTTTGTTTTTAAGCATGGTTCTATATGGAACAATTATTTGGAAAGACTACTGGAATGTTGGCGTGCGGCCATTAAAGAGCTCTTTTCTGTATGCAGTGTTCAGACATTTTGGTCCCAAGACACCTTTTTGAGTGAGTAGTTAATTTTATGTTTTCAAAATTGAAGATATGAGGCGAGAAAAAAATATTACTAAAACCGACAGTGAATTGCTGGAATAAATGATGAGATGGACTATTAATAATTGATTAATAATTTGATACCTAATAGAAGTGTGTTTTGTGATGTTTGTTGGGGTATGTGTGGCAGGAAAGGGCTAGAGCCATTCAATACCATAATACCATTTCGGATGTTTTCGATTTTTGATTGGATTCACTTACCGGGTAAAGCTGGGGCACAATTTAACTCATCAGAACCATCTCCGCAGTCATCTTCAGAGTCACATCGCCATGTTTTCTGAACACATCGTTTATTGGCACACCAGAACTCATTTGGTTCACACCCGTGCTGATCTGGAAACATAAAAGAAAGATAGAGCATAATGTAGGTAAGTTTTAAGCTATACATATTAAACAATGCATAATCACTGTTTTGCTCATCTGATCATCGATACAACCGGATACAAATGAAAGAAAGCTAAGCAAGTACTGACAAGAGTACCTAAAATTTAGATTCTTCTTCACTTCTGCAAGAACTCTTAGGTGCATTGGTTCTTGGTGCAAACATTAATATTCTGTTACTCTGTTTTTAGCATGGAAATTGAGTGTAGAATTAATGTCTGCAGCAAAGGCGCTGCATAATGTGATTTTGATCTAGAGTTTAGCATATAGATGGAGCAGTGTTAGGAGTTAAAAACTGAAAGTTACTAAAACTAAAATTTATAACTAAATCCTTTCTTATCGACTCAATATTTTAACAAAAACTTGTAAACCCTTTGACTTGCATGATACCAAGGTGCGATAAAACATAGTTGGGTTGTTATTTTACTCAACTGCGCCTCATTATGGTTTTTATTGGTGTTCTGAAAATGATTGTGCTTTGGAATACAACAAGTCACTAGATAAAATACAATAAATGATAGAAAGTAAACTTACTGCAACGCATTTCATCAGAGCCATCTGTGCAGTCATAGTGATCGTCGCAAACCTTGGACTTGGGAATACACTCGCCATTGGAACAGGTGGCTTCATTGTATCCACAGGCTGGTGCAGGCGCCCTGAACGTGGGCTGAACAACTGTAATGCAAATTTATAACATTATGAAATTAAAAAAAAAAAAAAAAAAAAAAAAAAAAAAAAAAAAACAAAACAAAACGAAGAGACTCATTGAGAGACACACACTCTTAATAGACAGAGATGAATAATTGATACATAGAGAACATGAAGACTTGATTAACAGAGATGAAGAATTTATGCATTTTGTCCTTGATATCAATACGGACTTTTCTTTTGAGATTTTGTTTCCTTAAAAATCGTATGACACATAATGATCCTCAAAAATTGGATCTTGAAAATTTCTCATACTGAAACAGTTAATACAGCCGATAAAAAATGGAGTAATGATGAATGAATAAGACTTACATTCCTCAACATTCAAGTACACAATCGCCCTTGCATTGGAATCATAAAGGTAGTCAACTGCTTCGCAAATATACGTTCCAGAGTGTTGAATCTGGGGGGAAAAATAAACTTATACGTAAGCAGCTGTAATGTCTGTACATAATGTTGAAATATTTGCATTTATAAGTAAGGTGAGTTCTTGCCATTAATATCAACTTTAATAAGAATGTCGATGGCTAAATGCAAAAAATGCATAACACCATTGTAATGTTCAAAAATCTCCTAACATATTTCACTTTCCTCAAAGAAACCGATTCAGAATGTTTCCATACATTTTGATGCAATTTTTTTCAGAGGAAGTGAAGAAAATTCACAAATAAAACCCATAGAAACTGGTAGAGTCCAGATGCAAGAATCAAGATGGTAGATTTTCTGTCACAGTCTAAAAGTGCGTAAACTCATTTGACGTAAACTCTAATTAGACCACAAAAACTTTGCTGTCAAAAAGAACAGGCAAAATTCTTTGGCATACTGTGAGGAGCATTTCTGTGTAGTTCTTGCTTTTTCATCCATAAATGAGCTTGAGTTTTCATTACAGATAGAATAATCCTGACGTAATGAAGTCTTTGGCCATTTTTCCGAAATCAGCCCTTGAAAATACATAAGAACCTTGCTAATTTACCAATTTCTACTTCAGACACTATTTCGGCACCTTTCAGCCCAAAATTAGCAGAGCTGTTTCCCCTAGTTAGAAGAAAAAGTTATCTCCTTTAAACTCCTGATGGTCCCTATATCAATAGTCTAATAAGCGTTCCAGTAAATTAAATTAAAAAATTTGAATACATGGCTGACAGCAAAGTTGAAATTCTGACAAATACAAAAGTACCTTGATATCTGGAATTTCGAGACGGCCGTTCTTATCTCTTGATCCAGGTGGCAAAGGCAATCCATTTCCTCTAACCCATCGAACTTTAGCTCGTAAAGGCCCTTCATCGCGGCATTGAAACACAACTTCTCGAGCTAAAAATTAGAGATATTAAAGACGTTATTTCTTGCAATAAAATCATAAAGTGATTACAACACTAAAAGAGGCCTTGATGAAATAGACAGGGAAAATAAGAGCAAGATCACCCCATGACAAGTAAAAGAAAACACTACAGAGAACTTCAAGGAAAGAAAACTACATTGTTTCGAGATTCCCAAAATAAAAAATCTTAAAAGGTGTTATTTAACAATTTGGAGGCGAGGGATATTACAGTTGTAATACTTTTCACCAGGTTCAAGTTGAAGCATTCTTTAAGATGAGATGTGTCACATATTCACAAATACATTACATTACATTTACAGATACATTATGATTACTTTGTCAGAGAGAAATGGAGTTCAGAGGGAAGGGAGGTCAGCAAAATTGGAATATTTCTGATGGAGACGACATGAACCAAAATTTACGAAAAGAGGAAGAGAAAAAAACCAAAGCTGAAAATTTACAAGCTTCCTCTGGAGGCTTCCGGCTAACGGAAAAGCATCTCCCACAAAACTTAAATTTTGAAACATAACTTGGCATGAATCTCGTCTTACTTAAAAATTTTGTAGTTGAAAAATTGAAGTCCATTCCTGGAAAAAATTATTCACATCCAATTCATTTTCAAATCTCTACTAGCAAAAATTTTTAGGAGCAATTTATAAAAATATATGAGTAAACATTTTTGAAATCGGTAAAGGACTCAGGGTGCAAACTGTAACCTTAACTTCACTCTCTAATAATTTTGAAAACAGTTTTTTGCTCATGAACACTTATATCTTTGATAGACTTACAAAATAAGTGTTATGAGGAATAAAATTTGTTCAGCATGCATTAGAGTTACATGCACTTAGGATTGGAGATCTGTTCGTGGAAAATCATGAATAAAAGAACACTGCACGCAAAACCAAAGAATTCGGAGCCAGCTAAATTTTGTAATTATGTGATATGATGTGTAATACGACTCTTTGAACACGATAGGTTCTGAAAATCGAACTATCTTTTTGCCACTGTTGAGAACAGGAGGCTAAAAATTGATTTATTTGCCCATCTCACATGATATTCCTTAGAAAGATGTGGGCTTGCACTGTGTGTGACAAAGTTTTTCTTTACTACTTCAAATAGCCTACAAGGGCTAATCCCACGCTTTAAGTCCCATCCCCCCTTCGTCCCTACTGAACCAGTCCCAGGCAACCATTGTTTAAGACCATCAAACTTGAATCGCCTAGCCGGGAATCGAACCCGGGACCTCCCGATCATAGAGCAAGCGCTACAACCACTACACCATAGGAGGACAAAGTATGGATGCTGCTATTGTTCGGAGGAATTAATTTATTTCGTGTGTCTTGCCTTCCTGGCAAAGAATAGCTCTCCCGCATACCAATCTGATATTGTAACATTTCTACCAAGTAAAAATACTGCAGGGCATGCAATATACTGAAAAAGTTTCTTTTCGTGTCTGTTTTTCTCGAAGAAGGCCCTAACAAGTTCAATTTCCAAAGCTTGTTGTGCCCAGGAGGTCGCAAAGAATATCATATCTAACAAATAGGAAATTTAGCCGTAGCCGTAGAGTGAAAAGAGCCACTGCAAAAGGTCCGACATAAAATTTTTGACCAAGATTGCAAATTGTGATGTACACTTTGTGGCATTATAAATTTTAGAGGATGTTTCTAGAGGGACATTTTACAAGAGAACCGATTAAGCCACCTTTAAACTCCTCGGTTTTGTATGAAAAAAGATAGGAGCTTCTGGTGTTTGCATATCATGTTCAATCTTTTGTATTGACTCGTTCCACTGTCTGCCGATTCCCTTAATTTTTTGCACAAGGCTATATAAAGGAAACTGTAAGTATGAAATCTTCAATGAAAAAGAGTAAATTTCTCATTGAATTTTAGGATTTGAATTTCAAGAAAAAAAAGCATGCACTAGAAGTTATAAAAGTTCATACTTGGAAATGAGGAGAACCAATTTTTTTAAAGAAAAAGTCCTCAACAAAATTGACCTCTTGGATTTGAGATATTATGAAAAAAAGAAGCATGCACTAGAAATCATAAAATCTTATGTCACGATCAATCCTTATGAATAATTACGGCTCAGATTTGAGATTTAACAGAAAAAAAAAGAAACATGCACTAAAAATTATAAAAAGTCTTTTCTGAGGATGAGGAAAGCCAATACAAAAAGGTAAAAATATCAAGTCAGAAATATTCTGCCTTATAAGTCTACACCAAAGAAGTAAGTAGAATTATAAACAGGTATTCTGTACAGTCTCTTAAATATCGAACACCAAATTGGTACTGGGATTTTGTAATGTACTGTACATACAAGCATGACAGATATTGAACATGTGTCATTGCGATTGGAAAAAAAAAAAAAGGAAAAACAACAAAAGATTTCAATAAATCGATGTCTTGCTTGACTGTTGAAAAATAGAGTTGACGTTAATTACTCAATATTTAACCGATGGAACAAACATCTTGGAAATTTTTAAAGGAAAAATAACTTATTTTCAAATTTTTTTAAGAGGCATTTTGGGCGAAGCTTTCAGTAGAGTGCTAATTTTATTCCATGCAAAATTTTCCACCAAAAAATTTGAAAATTTTTATTGCTGGCAAAAGATTACTCTTAGGGTCGGACATAAAATTCATTTCTTTATCATTTTCTTCTAAGAAACTTAAGTTTGACTGAATTTTGATTTAAATACGATTTAAGAGCTTCATCATTTTCATGATTTGAAAAAATGTAGTATTATACAAAAAATAGCTCCCACATCTAAACCTCTCATCAAAGGGGTAGAATCTTCCAAGCTTCCATATTTTCACACACCCGCCAGCCGGCTATCCACATTTTCCTCTTCATTTTTCCACAAAATTTCCCACCAATCTGGAAAAGATTACCTTTTTCTTCTGTTTTCCTTTGATTTTCGACTTCAACTTTGATTTGACCCTCAACATGTTTCCTCCTTCTAAATTTTTGGGGGATTTCCCACGTTTTCTCACGCCTGCTTGGCGATGCGATCGAGCATTCTCTGCATCCCTGCCTCTCATTAAAAATATTTTCTTTACAGGATAAATATTCACTTGTTGTAATTGCTAAAAGGTGTGAGTAATCAATGCGATCAAGCAACGTTGGAGTGGCAAATAGGTAAATGAGAGCTTATTTACGAGTCAGTGACACAGGTATTCAGCAAAAAAGTGTGCACATGGATGAATAGGAATGCAAGAGCAGAGCATTATCTAAGAGGCAAAAGGATGATTCGAAAAATGTTTCAAAATTCGGAGAACCTCTTCACAAGTACGAATCTTTAGGAGTAAAGTTTCAAGCTTTCATGTGAAATTAACATGAGACAGTGCCGTAAGTTCAACATCATCGCAATGCGTTTCATGCCAGTGAGCACTAAACATCACAATATTATAGTTCATTTCATTTGTAAAAATAGACATATGAAACAAATTGGTTTCAAAGTTTTGAGCTAGCAATTATTTGTATGGCAGATATTAATGGGGAATATACTTTTGGTGTAGGCTTGATAGGCAGATTTTTGATGGATTGTAGGAAAAAGTAAAATTGACGGACAAAGACAATTTTCCAAGATAAAAACCATCCCCAGAACCATTTCCACCAACACAGATATTTACATTATGACAATTATATGACGTTTTAGGTGTTATCACTTTATTCACTGATAATATTGGTATGTACAAATTTCGAGGGATATTTGATGGGAATTGCTACACATATTTCAGCTTTCCTTACCTTTCCAAAACTTCGTTCAAACAGCTCTCAAAGGAATCTCAGAAAACATTTTTTATAACTTCAAAACTACATTACATTCCTACTTTACTTTGAGCATTGCTCACTAGATACTAAAAGAAAAAAGAAAGAGATTTACCTGAACCTAAATCCATGTTAGAAAGGTTGCGATTTCGCAATATAAAACAGAAAGAAAAAGTACATTAGAGAATTGTGACAAGAGAAATTGGATAGATTCAAGCAACAACAATCTATCTATTTGTTCTAACCATGAATACTGAGCTAGGATTTAAGTACTCTTCAATTAAAAACTTTTATTTTAGAATGAGTGCATATTTGATTCCTATTCTTTGACTAACTACACATGAAAACCCACGAAATGCTAGCAAGTTTGAATATCGGTTGATGATGGAGCAACTTCGATAATTTTCCGGAGAGATGGATGGCTTCTTTGTGTGTCTTGAATCAAAAGAGATACAATTTTTGAAGGGCTTAAAATGTTTTCCTTTTAGAGCAAAACTAAAGGGAAAAAACAACATGACCAACACTCTCTAGAGAAATAGCTTCAAGGCGAAACGAGAGAGAGGACATTTTTGAACTTCCTTAAATGTATTTGCTTTGTTCCCCATGATACTAACTTATCTCAGTGCAGTTTTTTTCTCTTTAAATAGGCATGTATAGATGCGTCTACTTCATAATTTCTGAATAGCAAATTGTATGGTCTCTTCCATTTTTTAAAAAGAAAAAAAAAGAAGAAAAAAAAAACTTATCACATCTGAGATTATAATGTTCATGGTTGGTTAGACTTTTTTTTAATAATTCCAAATAGAAGGATTGTTTTTGTTTGAATGTATCCAATCTTAAATTATAATTTAAGATTTAAACTATCATTTTTCAAGCACGAATTCTTAAATTATAATTTAATGTATTAACTGCAAGCTGGTAAAATGAATTAAGATCACGGTTAGAGTGCTCATAAGTAAATCTAGGCAATCAGCGTTCAATGCAACTGCTCTCAGTGAAAGAATACTTGAGTGCTTGAGAATTTTAACTACATTTTCATGATGCAAACTTGAGAGATTAAACGGGAGAATGTGAGCAATGGGAATAAAATAGGAGGATTGGAACAAACTTACTTTCTTTTATGACTTGTTCATTAGGATAGGTCTTCAAATCCAGCCCAAGAGAAGAAGGTATGGAATTTTGATCTGAAAAGGTAAATAAGCTTGTAAAATGTTCAATAATTTCTGGGAAATTTTTACATTTACAAATATTAAAGTACCGATCAATGATCTTCAGGTATGTAGTGTATTAGGCATTAAGCCTGAATAACTTTTTTTTTTTTATTAGTTACAAGTGAGCTTTCATAATGAAAATATACACTTGGTTTCTAACTTAAATAAAGAGAAAATACAAACAACAGAGCAGTTTGTAACTTATTTACATATTATATATAATGAATTAAAATTAATGGTTCAGACCGAGGGGCTGGCAAGTTCCCACGGCTTTACCCTTTTGAGGCGTCTGTATTCGTTGGAGTTGTCTAATAATTGAATTGCCTCAATATTTGGATGGTGATAGAGACGTTTATCGTAGTTTGTAGCAACTTTGGTTATAAATTGTGAGACTTTCTCCATACCAAGATCTCTATGAATGTCAGAATTTCTTTCATACCATCGTGCCCCGACTATCTGTCTAAGGACAGCCTGAATAACTGAAAAATTTAATGGTAGTATTCATAGGGTGTGGGGCATGATACTTTGGCCCTTGAATATTTTTTTATAGTTACGCAAATGAAGATTCAATTCATCCTTATTTACCTATCTTAATTACTGATAAGTCTACCTAATGACACTCTGCAAATAATTATAGAGGAATGGAAAATGGAAAAAGAATAAAGATGAAAAATAATAACGATAATAAAAGAGTTGGAGAATTGATGCATACTTACATCGGGAACAACCTCTTTCATCACTCCCATCAGAACAGTCTGACACATTATCACAACGGTGATTCCATGATATACATAAGCCATTGCCACAACGGAATTCATTTGACAAGCAGGGCACTGGATCATACCTCGGTGGGACATATTCTGGAAAGTAAACAGCACAAGATTAAATACTATTGCAAACTTGGGTGCGACAAACATACAAAAAGTGATGCCTGGTGGACTAATGGACAACAGTAAACAGATGAACATCAAAGGAAAGTCTGAAAGTTTTTTCATAAAATTTAACCTCCAGAAGGAAATAAATGTACAAACTCATGAGGAGAGGTTTCTTTGCTGCTTCGGTGTAGAAACATTGGTATATATGCGAAATTGGACAATAAAACACGATACTTCGGAGACTAAGGTAATACACATAAGAACATTTCTGGTTGTGACTGAGAAATTAGCCCAGATCAATCCAGAACTGTGGGATTCTTAGGGATATGGATCCAAAGTTTGCTGAATCAAGGAGGTCCCAAAACATAACCAACACCAAATTTTTAGAGCACTGGCATACCTCAACAAATTCAAAACTTTACACAATTTTCTGTACAAACATTTACAAAAAAACCTAAAATCAATTGGTAATTTCTCGCGCTTGTCGATGACAGAAATTAACTTCTAGTGAATGGTAAGTGGTACCTATCAAGCCCAGCTATAACGCAATGAACTCTTTTTGGCAAAAGAAGTTATCGGTGACTACATTTTCTTTCCAGGATCAAGATCCATATCCGGAAGTTTGAGTGAAGATACCTTCCCCAGACAATATGTTTGAGAGTCTAACTTAAGAAAAATTATGAAAATTGGACTCTCAGTATACTTAATCCTCTATGGAGTGGTGTTACTAATTCGTAACAATACATTTTGTGTTTTTTTAAACAGAGGAATCTTACCTCTGTAGTATAATTTTGCAAGTATCATCAGTGTTTTCTTTGCTGAAAAAATTATTACCGTAAATTTGAAATTTTGAAAAAAAAATTTCGGTATCTGTGGTTTTAAAAATGTTACAACACGATTTGTGTTCTTTAAAATCCAATATCCAAAATTAATTCATGCCATAGAGGATTAACTTCAGACCAAGTCAGTAATGCATGAAAGAATTTCTGTGATAAATACTTATAAATAATGTTATAAAGTCGCGAATTTCCTTGAACCACAGCGACAAATCGTGACTTCTGTGAGTTCACCTCACACCTGAGATTTTCCTGTTCCTACTCAACATTTGTCTAGATCCTGACAAGAGAGACTTGATAGAAAAGGAGGGGATTGTATTTTCCAGAAAAAAAGCGATGAAGTACCTACCACAGTTCCTTTCATCAGAGTGATCGGCGCAATCTGCTTTTCTGTTACAGCGAAAGCTACGGTTAATGCACTTTTTATCAGAAACGCACTGGAATTCAGTATTGGCACAAGAGCTTTTGGCTTGAAAAAGAAGAAAGATAGGATGCAAAATCAATTCTACTTCACTCTTCAATTGCAGCCTCCATTAAAAAAGCTTGAAAAACTGACAGATTTAATGATGAATTAAATGTATTAATCATATTTCAGCAAATAAATGGGCATTTATCAGTATCGAGCTTAAGCAAAGCACAAATTAGTTCAAATCTCACGAGTGCATGAAGGGAACTATCTGAATTTTACAAGATCGAAATTATGATAAATATTTTTGGAGATAAGGAAGTTGTTTCAACAAATTATAGATATATGTTATTGCAAAGTTACTTCTACTTGAAAGTAAGTAGTCTCGGTTTACAGGAATATTGTATGTAATGAGTTAAGGTGAATCTATACCAGAAGGAAACAAACATTAAGCTATCAAACAAAATTTGTTGATTTAACGATTTCAATTTTTTCTAGCAAAATACAGGTCCTGTCTAAAACATGTTTCAGCAATTTTTTCCCAGAGAATTTATTTTGTAAACCCTATAATACAGCTGAAAGTATGATAGCGCAGAGTATTGCATTTGATTGGTCAAATCAAACAGTTTATTTTTACGTTTGCATACTTTCAGCTTTATTGTAGCGTTTGCAGATAGATTCTTTTGAGAGCAACAGCTAAAATGTGCATTTGGTCGTAATTGTTTGAAATTATTAGGCACAATTTTACAGCCCAACCTGTACTAGAGCGAGATGTGTTTGATACCTTGACATTTGCTTACTCCTCCTGTAGATTTACTTCAAACAATGTATGATCATTTTGACCGATGGTACATAATATTGGCTTCGCCACTCTGGTGGTGTAATTTGCTGTTTGACACTGGTTCTGAACTTTGCCAAGTATTTACAACCTGTCTTCGAAAATGATTTTATAACTATCTATTTTTTGGGATTCTTACGGAACAAGACAACTTTTGGAGGTGCTTCATAACTTCTACAAGTTTTTACAGTATGTATTGGCTTTTAAATGGAGAATGCAATGAAGTAGAGTGATGAAAATTAGCAATGTCTACGATGGTCATGCAATATTATTAGACAAGTTCAACTGAAAAACTTTCAAAATACGCAGAGCAATATTAGATAGATTACTTGAGGCACTTAAGGCATGTAATAAAAATTGATGAATGATAATATGAAGCAAGATGAGAGAACTCTGTGAAATAATTTACAAATGGAAAACGAGAAAAAATTGATATAAAATGAATAATTGATGAGTTAGCAGTTATTATAATAAATACTGCACCATGAAAAAGGGGAGGGATCTAGAATTAGATTGCTGTAAGTTGAGAAAAATATGAAATGGCTCTTGTGAAAGAGGTAAAATGAAATTTATTTTTCATGTAACGGTCTCAGATCAGTCTTAGGCATCCATGAAATTTTACGTGAATACCTATTGACAGTACCTAATTAAAATTAAGTTTAGATAAATAGAAAATTTCTTTGGGGGCAAAAAATAACAGGGAGTTGAGTAAAGCAAACATACGACAATTCATTTCGTCTGATCCATCCTGACAATCATTAATTTTGTTGCAACGCCGGAACATAGGTACACAATACGAATTGTTACAGTGGAACATGTCCTCTCGGCATGCTGTAAAATAATTCAAGACAGTGATACATATCAAAAAGAAATGATATTTAAATTAAAATCGGGTAAAGATAGGGTGCATTAATCACAATTTAAAATAGATTTAGCGGATTTTTTACAATTTTCAGGTAAAGAATTCTTACACTGGCTCAATGTTATAGAATTTGTTATATTTCAATCCAAAAACTAAGAAGAAATCTTAAAATACTTCTTTCACACCCTGGACTTCTTTATAATGAATGGTTGTTAAAATGGAATAATTATCAGCAAACTATGAGAAAAAAAATTGAGCCAAAGTTAAAAAAAAATCATGTGAGATGGAAAAAAAAATGAAGAACAAAAAAAATACTGTAAGCAAACAAGCATATTTTACACACCATCACATTATATGTAATGATAAAAAGAGAAAATCGTTGCTCAAAAAACCGAAATTAAGAAGCATACTAATACAAAGCAAATATCTAGTAAGCAAAAATAGAAAATGAAAAAAATGAGATGTGGCCAGAAGCAAAATGTAAAATAAATAAAGATTTGAAAATTGACGTGAAATTGCAGGGAAGCGGAACTCGGTTACAATGTTAAAAACTACCTGTCATACTTCATTTTCTAAATGGAAAACTACACAGTGCCAGATTAACAATTGAGGGCCCAGGGTGCTGGCAGGTAAAAGGCTTACACATTGAGGGTTGCATACTTTGTAAACTGAAAGCAATCTACGTTTCCAAGAAAACGAAGGGCTGCAGATCCTTGAAATCTAAGTTTCAGGACCTCTCAAATTCTCAAAAATCTCCCAAGACTTCAGCCCCCCCTCCCCAAACTTTAATTGAACAACTCGCAGAGGGGAAAAAATTGAGAATAATCATAGAAAAACTTGTTCCACGTGGCTTGGAGTGCTACACTCCAATACCCTGCCTATCTGGCCCTAAAACTATTTAGCATCATACCTTGAAAGTTTCTGTAAATTATTCACTCTATGGAGAGGATGTTCCATGAAAATTTCGAGACATGATGTAGATAGGAGCATAGATTTTGAAATACTGTAAACAAAATATGCGTTTTTGTGGCTTTATTGTAGAAATAAGCGATTACGTTTAGTACCCACATAGTTGGCCAACTCACTAGTGAGACTTTGCTGTAGTGCAATTTAATCATAGGTTACTTTGATGGAAACGTTGATGTTAAAGACTACTTACCTGATGTAATACAAGCATTTTTGCCAACAAGGATATCTGATAATTTAAGGATGAGTTGATGAGAGGCATATCGATAGGAAGTGGTTCCGAGGAAAAATTATGAAATACAGTGCTTACAGAGACTATCGACTGATAAATAGTTACCAGAGCAAAGGAAAAACACATAATACTATTCAAAGCAACATAAAACATGAGAAATAAAGGTGTAGATGGATTCAAAGAATGACAAGATAAAATGCATTCCTCTTTTCTGCATAAGTATTTTATGCAAATATTTCTAAAACAGTTCTGAGGAAACTAAAAACTTTTCTCATCAAGATCTTGAGAGCATTCATGCTAGGAAAGTCTACTTCCTTGCGAACTTCATTGTAGACAGACTTTATCTAGTAAATACATTTAATTCTTGAAAGAAAAAACAAATCAAAACTTGATGGTGAAATGGATTCCTTCCAAGAGAGAGTATGAGGTAATTTGCAACAGAGGGTGATTTGCAATCCTGAACTAGATTGGGAAGAACTTAGGTCGAACAACACAACGTCAAAAGAGACTTGTGATTTGAAACAGAGGACTAGATTGAGAAGAGCTCGTTTCGAACAACACAACATATAATAAGATCCGTGATTTGGAACAGAGAACGAATGTAGATTGAGAAGAACTCGTATCGAACAACACAACATCAAAAAAGACCCCTGATTTGGAACAGAAGACTAGTTTAAGAAGAACTCGTTTCGAACAATAATAGACAACAATAAGACCTGCCGAATTAATCAAAAAATGAGCCATTCACTTTGATGATTACTATTTAAAAAAATTTAATGATAAATTGTAACTCAATACTCAAGGGGTGAATCTTGAAATGATGTAAGTGACATCAACAAAAGACACTCTGAAGTTTTACGTGCAAGTTTTGAATAAGGGATTTATCAGCGAGGAGAGTATGCATTCTCTCAGTAACATGAGTCAGGAAAAAACGTGAGTTGGGATGGAATGTTCATTTTATTCAGTTTGAGTTAGTTCAGGCGAAATAGAATCTCAAACCCTAATAATTTAAAATCTAGTAATCTAAGTATTTCTGGTCATTAAATCTAAACTCATTAAAAAAATTGGACTGACAATTAGTACAATACATTACAAAACAATGGTTTCTTGCATCTTTACTGTTTTTGGAAATTATTTACCTCTATATTAGTGTTCAGAGAAGAGGCAATACTCGGATTGTAATAACCCAAGTTGCAATTTTTGAGAAAAATTGCTGTGGTGGGGGAGAGAAATATTTGAATGAATGATAGCGTGAACTTAGGATCGATTTCGGTTTTAAAGCTAAAGTTTTAATTTAGGTAATGACCAAAAATACACCGGAACTACAAGTTCTTATTCTTAACTTTCCATTGGAAGCAAGATAGACCCCTATTTTTACTCAAAGTTCTTTGACAAGACCTTTTTCACAATTTTCACACGTTTCATTGACAAGACTGTTAACAAAGTGAAAGACTCAATTCCTCGACTTGGTGCAACACATTGAGTGACTTCCCGGGACAAAACGTAAAGAAATGCTCTCCATTCAGTGATATGTCCTTAAATTGACTTACGACAAGCTTGTTCGTCAGATCTGTCCTTACAGTCATCAAAGTTATCACATTTTTTCTCGATGGGTATACACATTCCATCGCGGCACTTAAATTCTTTACCCTCTTCACATCGCCTCAATGTTTTTTCTAGAAGTAAGCATTAAAAAAAATTCAACTTCAATTTTATTTTTCTTCTGCTCAGAGATAATTGAATTGAACTTTGAGCAAGATTAAAAGAGAAAAGGTTGGAATACAGAATCTTTAGGCATTAGGTAGGAGGAGGAGGGGGAGAGAGGAATTATAGCCCTGAGTAGGTACTGACTGACAACTCCCTTTTTGTGGTTGGAGACTCAGATTGACACTTCTCTAATACTTCATATTCATAAAATTTCATGATCACAGAGGAAATCACTCTCACCTAGTTTCCTTCACTTTAAGATCAGAATTTCATATTAAAATATCCATCTTGATTTCTAACATATGCCATCCATTTATAACAAGGACTAAAAAGATAAGTTTCTGACTAAGAAACTGATTAGGTTTTCCTATCCAATCATAAAAAAGGCATTCCACAGTTGTGCGCGCTCTCCCTGATGGCATTGACTGAAATTGCTTAGCCAACACGCTATTTACGATATTCTCTGAATTTTCTGAGTAGCCAAAAACTCCCTGACTTTCCTAAACTTTTCAGGTTTTCCAGCCTTCTGGAAACCTTGCAGATATATATATAAAAAAAAAAATTTACCTGTTGTTGGAATTGTTACTTCACAGTTGAGCTCATCAGTTCCATCTTCACAGTCACGTCTGAAGTTACATCTTTTGTTGAGCGGTATGCACCTACCACCATCGCACAGGAACTCGTTGTCTTTGCAAGCTAGATAAACACAGAGATACTCAATTTTAGCTGACAAGAGAAAAGCTACTTCATAGAAAATTATACTCTCAATGAATATAATGATTAAAATTGCCTTTTGATAAAGTTAGGATTCAAGACTAGAGTTGGTGATGATCTAAGCCTATCTGAGATTGATTGGCTTTAGCCTCTTCGTTTTACTTACGAGCCAAACAGGTAAATTTGACGCATTGAGCTTTGTGAAGTTAGAAAATTGCTTAAGGCCATCCCTTTCCAGTTTTCTAAATTTACTTGGGATCAACAATTTTCATAACTGGAGCAATTTGAGGTTGAAAATGTGCCAATTTTATTTCACAATTAAGTAATCTTAATGTTTCAGAGGACCAGGAAACAGAAAAGTCATAAAATGATTTAAATGCAATAAAAATAAACGTTTACTTTTTCCTGAGACTTCCTAGATCAACTATCTTGTTTTAATACTTCTTCATTCTTGGCATTATGCATGGAGCAATGCTTTTATTTTTTAGGTTCTGAAAAGGAGCTTTCATATACTCGTTGCAAAATAAACCTACATGACATCTTTTATACTTGCAGATAATTGATTACAACTTCAGGCTCATTAAAAGCCTTATTTACTGTGTAGGAAACCTTCAGTATAAACCTCTAAAGAAATCATTAACAGAGAGTGATCAAGTTTTGACTTTTCAAAGAGGCAGAAGCACTCAGACAAAAACACAAGTATATTTTTCCCCCGTTTACTTACAGCATCCGTCTTCATCGCCACCATCTTTGCAGTCGAATGCCAAATCGCAACGTTGTGATGAGTCAATACACTGGCCATCACTGCATGTAAATTGGTCACTACGACACCCTGAAACCAAAGAAAACAACATTCTCCTGATAATTTCTTTTTTTTTAAATCATACATCACTGACATTTGTAACTATGGCTGGTTTATAATGAATAAATCCAGTTCGTTGATACGTACATTTTTTCATGGAAATTGATGACTAAACTCACTTTTAAAGGAAGAGTCTCTTCATTTTGTTCCGAGTTTTCCTCCCTTTCAACTTTCAACTCAATCAATCTCGGTTTCTCAATGTGCGATCCATACCCAGTCACTTTTAATTATGATACCTAAAACCCGAAATCTTCAGGAAATGATGAGTGGTAACAACTCGTAAAAATAGGAAAAAAAACTTTAATACTTGTAAAACTCGTAAAAAATTTGTCCTCATTAAGTATTCACATCTGACGGACTTTAATGAGAATGCATTTCGCTGACTACCGTTGTAGTTACTTTACTTTCCGCCAGCCACTTGCGAGGCTTGACGGGCAGGACAAGTTAAAGCGCCTTCATACCCTTCACACGCAACACGCACGTCTGTTGAACAATAATAGTTGCATCATGACGCTTCGAAGGGTCCTCTTCGCGTTTAGCGAGATACTTCATTTTTGAAGGCATTTAATTCGCTGACTAACGAAGATACTTACATTCCCGGCATGTCCTCCTTGTCGGCAAAAACTTGATTGACTCATGACAGGAAAAAATATTTCTAAATGCAAAATTGGGGATCAAAATTGAAAATTTAACGATAGCTTTATTCGCGGTTTCGCCCTTCGAGATGCTAGAGAGAGAGGAGCGAGAGGGGTTCAGGAAGCCGATTAAAAATGGATCGCGTTAAGCAGAAAGGACCCAAAGTCACATCAGCTATTGCCAAATTTAATTGGGCAATTTAATATTTTACGTGAAAACGGTCGTGCAGATTTTTGTGCGAATTTCAGCAAATTCCTTGAAATTTTCAAAGGAATCTGCACAAACGTTCTCTTGTAAGAAATTAAAATGCCCAGTTAAACTTCGTGATAGCTGATGTGGCATGGTTCCTTTCTGCTAAAGCGGCCCAAATGTTGTCCATATGTGAATGACGATCGGAATTTTTTGGTGAAGAGTGATGTAAACAACCAAATTCTCACAGGGCTGTGCAACAATGCCGATTCGCACACATACATTACGCGTTGGGCGTGAGTTAAATTTGATCGAACATTTTTGGGCTCAATCCAAAATTGATCGGAATGCTTGGTGTAAACTTCTCTACCCTCGCACACGTTTCATTGATATTACATCTTCGTCGCTTTTTTAGGATATTTGAAAAGAAGAGACCGATACATTTTTGACGAACTCAAGCACGCGATGGAACACTCGGACCACATTTCGCAATAAGGAACCACTATTTCTGGCTCATTTTAGAAACAGCATATGTGTCATTGGTTTCCCTATGCAGAAAGGTGCTTTTACAAAAAAGCCAAAAATAGAGGTTCCTTTTTGCAAAATGTAATACACTTGGCTTATATTTTGCAATAAGGAATCACTATCTCTGGCTCTCCCATAAAAGCACTTATCTGTATGAGGGAAACAATAGCATGTATGTTGTTTCTAAAATGGGCCAGAAATAGTGGTTCCTTATTGCAAAATGTAATCCACTTAATGTCCAACCGAGTCCATGCAGTTTTACATCGTTCAAAAATGGATGACAAGTTGTCTGAAGGGTACCCTCCAGGAGGGGGGAGGGGGGGATTCTGTCGAAGTGCTTTACGTGATACTTGATCGGCCCTCATAATACCTGAAAAATTAAGTTAAAGAATGTATACGTAGGGTAAAAATTAATAGAAATATGGAACTTCCTGCTTTATTATGCGGACTACTCAAAATATTCGAGATATTAAGCTTATTTTCAATGTTAATATCTCACGAATCGTGAGTTCTAGCAAAGGCTGTCTTTGAGCGGGATTCCACTGTGGTTAGGCCACTCAATATCTCGATGTCTTTGATCGGTAACTTGAGCGCTGATGCCCGACTAGCAAGGGACGCGTCCTGATCGGAACTATTTCGGAGAAAACAAATTATTTTTCACGACTCATTACGGCAACATCAAACGCAAGATCAAAGCGGCCAAAAACGCGGAAGCTTTCACACAATTTTGCGGAGCCTTCGATTCGAACCACTTCAACCTCCGCGAATCCTAACAGAGTTGCAATGTATGGATAAAATACCGTCGGTTTCAGTGTTCGAAACTCACCTTTGAGTTTTAGGAGCCATGTGGCGCATCAAGCCCGATTTTTAGGCGCCATTGAAGATTTTTTAGGGGCCAAATTGACTTTTTGCCTATATATTACGGCGCATTTAGTGAAAAGTTTGACGCAAGATGTTTTCATAACAGAACTAGTGAGAAGCTGTACCTTAGGGAAGACAAAAGCACTAAGGATGAAATCGCGGAGAATAGAAAAGGCTAAGAATAACTTTCAAACAAAAATGTTATTCTGCAATGTGTATATTTCTACACTGAAAAAAAATTCTCGGCGCTTTTACCAAGGTCCGTTGGTCCGTTGGTACCTTTACCACCTCACTTTTTTCACTAATTATTGGTAATTTTACCAAGACAGACTGGTAAGCTTACCTAAAAACCGGTATTTATACTGTTTTTTTTCAGGTAAGAATACCACTTTTATTGGTAATCAATTCCCGGTAACTTTGCCATTTTATCTCTGTAATTCTACCACAGTCGATAAAAAATATTGGCGTTTTTACCGGGGTCCAGTAAAATTACCGAGAATGTCAATAACTTTACCAAGATTTCTCGGAAAAATTACCAATTCCATAAATGGTAATTTTGCCAAGAAAAAACTGGGATCAAATAGAACCCTGAATTCTTGGTAATTTCACCCTTTTCTTAGTAAATACACCGATATTTTTTTTTTCAGTGTAATCATGTAGAGGGTCACAATAAAGCAATACTTATGGAAAAAAGAAAAAAAAATCATGTTATTCACTGGCTTTGATTTTAAAAAAATTAACCACAGATCAACATCGAGGTAGCGTTATGCTATCGATACGTAAAAAGTTGCAACAGAGGTCAGAGTTCTCAGGCACACAGCGCCTCTTTCGCACAGGGAGACGAAGGTCTGGAATCGCCGAAGAAACAGGCGGGCAACGAGGACATTTATGTATTTAAATGAATCAAACCGAAGAGTAATAATAAAATAAATATAAAAAAATAGCGAAAAAATCAGGAGTGGAACTTCAAAGCCGCGGGTGAACAAGCTCCGTCGATATTTTCGATCCGGGCTTTGGATCAAAAGCTAATGCGGCACTTGAGCTTTCACCGGGGTTGAGCTTTACTCGCAGGCTTGCCACTAGTCGGTCGGGCCTCGAACGCAAATCCAGAAGCATTCGGTTTATTTGCATTGAAATGGCAACCCATCGTCTATATAACATAACCAATTAGTCAATTAGTGTACCGAGGGTTCTTTTCCTGCACTGCGGAAATCAAATTACCTCGGAAAGAATCGGGCGCATACATTCATGAAAAAAGAAAACTTGAAAAAAGCGAAAAAATTACATTTGAGACATCAGCGGGGACACACGAGTGTGTGTGTGTGTGTGGAAGGGGGGGGGGTGTCGTCTTCCTTTGAGTACCATAAAGTCGCAGCACAGGCCAAAGTTTACGTTTCAAATTTTTGAGCTTTGGGTGAATTTTTCTTTAAATTAATTATGAGGATGCTAAATGAACCGATCATTTTACCAAAATACGTACGCGCCACAAACACGATTTCAAATAAAACGAGGAAAACTATTATTTAGATCGTAACCGGTCGGAGGACTGTAAATTCAAAAGCTCTTTTGAGACCTTTGGGTTCCATCATCTAAAACGTAGTTTTGCTGTAGGATGCATCTTGGTATGTGCAAAAATGATGCATTAAAACACAATTTTTGAAATTTTGGCGCATATACGTTATTTTGAAAAAGAATCGGTTCAAATTAGTTTCTCCACTTTTATCAATATTATTTTATTTCTTCTTGTCAAGATGACTGCAGTGTCCGACTCTTCTAAAAGTTTACGCTGACGGCGTGAATAGTGATGCATAGAGAAAAAAAGGAGGTGTCTGCATTTCGGGCATCTTGGACTTTTTTGATGACGCACGGACGATCGGATCAATTTTCTTGTAAATGGTGTAGTTCATGGAAAAAATCATTCTATATAAGGTGTTGGACATTTTATCATGAGTTAATTGAAGTAAAAAAATCGGACGTTATGGTCCATTTTTCATACTTCAAATTCTGGATTTTGCCAGAGCACCTGCACCGTCCGCCTACACTGGGGAAAAAAAACACATATTGGATCTAGAGTCCAGACTCTTGGAAACATTGACGAGAAAAACTACTCCTGATTCAATCGGATTTTTGCTTGAATCAAAACGAAATCCGTTTGAATTAAGAGGCTTGGTTCTTGATTTAAGCTAGATTCTGATTTAATCAAGAGTACTTTTTCTTGTCGATGTTTTTAAGAGTCTGGACTCTAGATACAATGTGTATTTTTTCCAGTGACGTCACGAGGTAAACAATCCTCAGACGCAAACACCTCTTTTTTCCGCTATGATAGTAATGTAACGAGAGGCAGATATGAATTTTTAAGTCCGGTGTGGTCGTCGAACCCGAACCCATAGCCAGACAAAAGGCGCAGACGGCAATCTGAGGTGCTGGATATACGGCGTCTCTGGATTCTGCATGCCACTGGTAATTGCAATGAGGCATTTTCTTTCTCCCTTCGCCTCGGAAACAATCATTCAGATTATCGAGACTGCATTTCATGCTCTATCTCCACGATTCCCGAGAGCGTTGCTTGGCTCCTCTCCGGGGTGCCTTGAACCGTTGCACCCGGGAAAGAGCTTTCAAGTGCTATTTATTATTCCCTCATAGGCTGATAGGCTGTGTTAGGAGAGAAAACTTTGTACTTTTGACTAGTGCCAGAAATAAAATTACGGGGAAAAAAGTATCACAATTCCAATTATGCTCCTGGCTGATTTTGGCGCCAGTTACAAGAGTAGTTGAACCAACCAGATTTACGGCTGAGTTAGCCGAAAGTGTGGTTGGATCAACCATGTGTCGGGTGATGTATGTACCTAAACCTACTCTCATAACTGGCGCCAAAGTCAGCCGGGAGTATAGTTGAGATTGTGATTCTTTTTCTTCAGCGAAGCCAATATGCGTAGGCTCACCCGGGAATTACAGTGATTCTATTTGGTGTTGATTCGTATTTTTGGGTCACGTTCGATGAGGAACCAAAAATTAAAAGAAAGTTAATGAATCTGAAAAAGCGTCACAACGCTTGAACGCCACGTGATAGATATGTTGTTCTGCATGAAGTTTTGATAAGAAGTCACTGCGGGGAAAGGGGGCTAACACTGTCCAGGGGCTCAGTCACGGGTTTCCTGGGCACGACTGGCCATCGTACACAGTGGCCTTGAAGCAAAAAAAAAGAAAAAAAAAATATGCAACAAAAATGTACACAGAAACGGTTTGCAGGGGGTGAGTCTATGGCAGGTGTGGACTCAAAATCTCAAAAAATCAAAATCTTGGCTTATCCTAATGTTGAGATATCGAAATTTGAAATATTCACAGTAAATGCAAGTTTTTTGCTGGTTTCGATCCGCTTTTTTATTTATTTGTCCATTGAATCGGTGTTGATCGATTCACGTTTTTATTTTTCATTCAATTCAAGTCGATCGAATACATACCCTCTCGTTATACGCAGACTAACTACCAGTCTTTTTTAAAACTGCATAATTTGCCTTCTGCTGCGTCTGCAGCAATTGCTGTTACGGATATGTTGTGCGTGCTGATTTTAGCTAATTACATACTCGACTCTCTGAAGGCGTTTAAAGTTCGCAAGTAGCGAAATCTGTCGGAGAATAACCGAAGAGAGATTGAACGAATCTCTAAATTCCTACTTTTTTCAATCTTTGATAGATTGCACTGCTTCCGCACATAAAACGCCTTCAGAGAATCGAGTATGTAATGAACTAAAATCTGCACGCACAACATATTCGTAACAACAATTGCTGCAGACGCAACTGAAGGCGAATTGCTTTCGCACATAAAACGCCTTCAGAGAATCGAGTATGTAATGAACTAAAATCTGCACGCACAACATATTCGTAACAACAATTGCTGCAGACGCAGCAGAAGGCAAATTATGCAGTTTTAAAAAAAAGAGTATGATAGGTAGTCTTGTAGTATGCATGTAATGAGAGGGTATGTATTCTATCGACATGAATCGAACGAAAAATGGAAACGTGAACCGATCAACACCGATTCAATGGACAAATAAATAAACAAGCGGATCGAAACCAGAAAAAAGCTTGCATTTACTATGAAAATTTCAAATTTCGATATCTCAACATTAGGATAAGCCAAGATTTTGATTTTTTGAGATTTTGAGTCCACACGTATCATAAACCCACTCACCCCCTGCAAACCGTTTTTGTGTAAATTTTTGTCGCATTTTTTTTTTACTTCAAGACCACTGTGCGTAAGGGTGAATTGCAATCCATGCGAACAAACCCTTCTCCTATTTCCATCCGAGGTAATGCATAGAAGACGAAGAAGAGGAGGAAGGGGAGGAGGAGGAGGAAGAAGAGGAAGAGGAGGAAGAGGAGGGAGAAGAGGAAGAGGAGGAAGAAGAGGAAGAAGAAGAGGAAGAGGAGGAAAAGGAGTAAGAAGAGAAGGGGCAAGAAGAAGAAAAGGGAAAGAGGAAGAGGATGCACGGAGAAAAAAACTTCGTGCATGGGACCCGAAGTTAAGGTCATATGGATCTCTGAAGTTTTCTGATCACGCATCCGAAAACTTGAGGTCGAACTGCCGAAGTTCGGGTTAGACATCGAGGCACTTCGGTCTGTACCGGAGTACTTCAGATGTCTGACCCGAACTTCGGCAGCTGGACCTCAACTTTTTAGCTATACGTGATCCGAAAACTTCAGAGATCCATATGACCTCGACTTCGGGTCCCACGCACGAAGTTTTTTTCTCCGTGTGGGAAAAGGACGAGAAAGAGAATAAGAGGAGGAAGAAGAGGAGGATGAGAAGAGGGAGAAAAAGAACAAGATGAAAAATCAGAACAAAGGAATGTCTGGAAATATAAATAAATAATAGAAACGCAAGAAATAGCGCCCTTGTATTCTGTGCCCCTGGTCGACCAGAACGCTGCCGGGCGTCCATTTTTCCCAAGTCGACAACCCGTTGCCCGTTGCGTTGCGGAGCGGAGATGAGTGAAAACCATACTGAATGGGGCACGGGTGGGACGGCAAGCTCGATGCTGCGGAGATAAGGGGCGGATTTGGCCGGGATCAACAGCTTCGGAGGGAACCGCGCCGCGTTGCAGTCACCGCGAGACCCTTCCGCGATCCCTGCGCCGCGCCCGCCAGCCGCCGGCGCTACGCCCGGATCATCCGTTCCGCTTTGCGGTTCGGCCGCGCCGCGCAACGGAGCACCATCAATGGCAAGTTCATCGGGTAGGTGGCTCGGTGGCGGATTGGATTGGCGAGCCTCATAACGCGCCATACACTCATAAATTAAACCTGCCTGCGGGCCGATTATTGAAACTGATAGACAAAGCTATAGACAAAGGAGACAAAAGAGATATGGAGAGATCCTATATATGGTGGAAGCGGGTGGTTGCGATGGACAAAGGAGGTAGGTAATAGACTAACTAACGGCAATCCCCGAGGAACCCGACAGTTAGTCTATCATTTTCTCCCTTAGTCTATAGGAACAACCCATTACAACCAATAGGATAGCTCCATACTCCCTATGTCTTCTTTGTCTATCGCTTTGTCTATCAATTTCAATAATCGGCCCGCAGGTCATCCAAGTGAGCGGAAACAGCCTCTTGACTTTCTAAACTAAAGAACACCCTCATAACAGGAGGTAATGAATGTCCCAGACTAATTTTTGCCGCAGAATTTTGTGGGGAAAAACTGATTGTTTTAAATGGAAATAGGGTAACTAGAATGGAGATGTTGCATGTGCGAGGAATTTGCGCTTTGACTGTTGATTCTCATGTAAAATTTCACAAGAGACACGATGGTGCCTCTCATTTTCTCTAAAATTAACTCCCAAGCTCAAAAAAAGCTCTCAAGTTGCGGGAAAATTTTCAAGAAAATGTCTTCCAGTTTTTCAGATGATTTCGTTCGCAATTTCACCTAAGAGTCCTGAACATTTCAAGAAAAATAAACATTTCATCGGAGGAAATTTGGCAACTCTCGTTTGTTCATACGGCATTTTTCCTCAGCGCGGCAGTAGTGGTCCATTCCCCTACTTTTCTCCTATCTGAAAGTTTCGCAAAACCCCGGCCTAATTCCACAAAAAGTAGGCCGCCGGTAACCGTCAGATTCGAGAAAGTGCGACATGCGCCGCCGTGCTAGGGAAGAACACCGTATGAACATTCGGGAGTTGCCAAATTTCAATTGATAAAGCATGTATTTTTGACGGCATTCATGAATATTTTTCCTTAAAATTTTCAGATATTTTAGATTAAATTGCGTACAAAATTGTCTGAAAATTTTGGAGAAAAATATGCACTATTTTCCCAGTAAATTCGGATTTTATCGAAAGAAACTTGGCAACGTCTGAAGGCTCATACGGTGTTGTTCCGTAGCACGGCAGTGCGGGCGAACGTCACATGCATCAATGCGCGGTGCATGACGGTGACTCATTACGGGCGACACGGCGACAACGACGACGCGTTGGCGCGCCGGTAAAAATAAAGTGCAAAATTTCGCGAACCATGAAACGCGAGGAATTTCGTGGAAGACGGATGGAAAACAGAGGCTGCTCGCATTTAGCAGCATGCGAACTGGGCAAAGATGCATATGTGGAGTGATGTTACAGATTACAGAGGACAGAACTCAAGCACTGCTTTACGGGAATCTATGCTCTTGTTTTGCACACAGAAGAACGGTAGAGCTCATCTTTGCAATCAGCGTGGCGCTTCCGTCAGTCCTGGAAAAAACGCCATATCGCCTCCTTTGAATTCTGGTGGGGCCGTTCAAGTATTATACTGCCATGGTAAGGAAGAACGCCGTATGAACATTCGAGAGTTGCCAAAAAACGTTGCCCCTCAAAATTTGTCTTGTCTGATTTAAATGAATTGGCCGATTCAGCCAAACAATAAAATTCGTATTTTTCATAAGAAAACGAGATCTATGAGAAAGCTTTGATAAGTGCGTACAAATTATCGTCGTTTCAGGAAAAACAGCAGTATCTCAATATTATTTCGCGGGCGTACTCACGCATTACTTTATTACTGTCTTGAGTAAAATGGTGCCCTTCTCCGCCTACTGCTGACCTTAACATTCGTTTGTTGAAAGTCCATAACGTCATACTGCGGAAGCATGCAGAATATAGCTCTTACTGCTGTCTTGCTTAATGTGAAATAGGAAAGGCCCCTTCTACACGGCTGAAACTGAAATTCGTCGGTTTTTAATCATCCGAACAATTTTCGAGTTTTTTAGTGACAATTGACAATTTTATCAAAACTTGACCATTTTTTCATTTACGGCTCTCTCCCGTAATATACGGCAGCGTACAAGTATTAGAACGTATTTCTATTTCTATATGAGCCATGATTAGCACATGATTTTATGTGACTCGAGTTTCATCCCAGCATGCACTTACTGCTCTCTTCGCTATCACGACAGGTCTGGCGCGGATATATGACGCTGGATTACCAGGACATACTGTGTTGAGGTCAGGATTAATGACGCAAGCCTCCTCTGATGCCTCTCCAGTCGTTCCTCTCAAAACTTAACAGATCCTTTTTCCGTCATACACATCGCATTTTAATGGCGAAGAGTAAATTATCGTTAAACGCCGACTTTTGCTCCTTTGACAGGGATCGACACCAGAAAATGTGGTGGAGGTTAAGTTCCGGTCATGGTCGGGTTCCACGGGAATAATTAGTTTGAAAGGATGATGGATGTGTCCCGCTACGAGTGGGTGAGAATTTGCGGTGAAGCTACGATTTCCGCTTAGCGGAAAAAATTAAAATCTGTGGTTGTTTTCTTCTTCTTTATTGGATACAATCGGTATGGAGTTGAAATTTTGAACCATGGTGTCCAGAAAGAAACAGGAATCATCGGGATTCATCCAGTGGTGCGGCGTGCTTTGCGATATATCGATTGATCTGCCATTTAAACCTATTGAAAAGGATCGATAGACAGGTTGTTCGCAACGAACACCCTAATAATCGATTCTTTACCATAGGTTCAATAGGGAATTATCGACACGCGCTTCGCCATTGGATCCAGGGAACGAAAAGTATTCGGAAAAGTCCGGGAATTCATCTGTTTTTACCCCGAGATCTTATTATTTTCAAATATTTAAGTGTTCGACACGTTGACTCGGCTAGGCACCCATCTTTAATTTAATTTTTTTTAATTTAAAGAATTTTTTTGCTGATCCTGGAGGAAAAAATTATTTTTCCCCCAAAGAATCTGAAGAAAAATAAAAGGAAACTTTGGGTTTTCATCCAGGGAATCTCACCTTGTGAAGTCAAGGAATTTTGCCCCCGAAAATCGAGTAATTCAGCCCTCTAAATCAGGGATTTTCGGGTTCATCAGGCAGCACGCCGATGTTACTGCACATGCTGAAAGCGTATGCATGCTGCATGCCTTGTTATCTCGTGCACTTACTAACTCTCGCATTATGAAGTTCACACGCAGCAATCCATATCATTGTGAGAATCACAGGTTTCTCCGCCAGAATTGGTTTTTCGTTTCTTGTAAAATTTCGGATTTGCAGGGTTATTCGTAAAGCTACCTCGTGAGGAAATCGATTTAAAAATATTGGATACGTTACTGCTCTCTTCGGTAACCCGGTAGTATTCTCACCACAAGAATATACGTATACGCGTCATAGATGTGTGCTTAACCTAGAGAATTAACCTAGAGAATATTCAGAATAGTACAGTTCTGAAATCTTGATATTAAACCTTCACGAGCTACAGAATCTTACCCGTTTGGGATATCTGTAATTTCCGTCTCTTAAGGGAATATCCATTATTTTCTCCCGTGGTCCATAGGAACCACCCACTTCAACCCAAAGGATCGCTTCCGACTCCCAAAGTCTTCTTTGTCTATCACTTTATCTATCAACTTCAATTAATCAGCCTGCTGGCAGGATCAAAGTCACTTGAAATTTTTCGAGGGGGCGGAGGTCCCAGCGTAATTTCCGAGAATCGAAAAAAAAGACTTTTTCATTGTACATTAAGGGATGAAAAGGCCCTTACCCCCGTGGCCGCTCACACACTGTTCGCGGAGAGGGACAGCGTCTAGCCTCAGCAGGGGTGAAAGGGAAATGAAAGAGTTGTTGAACTTTCCAGCTTGGCGGATTGCCGTAGCCCCGCACTTTTTTCGCGGCGCAGCGGACAGGTGATGCCAATCGGCGATGCTCCTCAGGCAAAGTGATACGAAAGATTTATGAATATGATAATGAGCGGAATATCGAGAGTGTTTGCTCTTTTCCATTTTTCACCCCCGGATGAAGCGTCGACAGGGTTGCAGGCCGCAGCACGAGCCCCTCACCCTCCGGCGAAAAATTTAAGGATTTCCGATGAGATCTGGCAGCCTGGTATGCGCCCTCTCGAGGCCCCCCTGCGTAAGACGCCCTTGTTTACAAAATCAGGGAAGCCCGCAGAAGCTGAGGCTCAACTTGCTAAGTTCGGGTTATGGAGGTCTCGTTGACAGCCCGATGGTTATCGCCGATTTTTCCGTTTGAAATGCCGCTGGTTTCTGGGAAGTTTGGCGACTCTGTTTTGAGGGGGCTTGACTCGCTGAGCTTCGCGATATTGCTTGCATTAGGTACGGAGGACCTTCCTCCCATCTCGGTAGGTTCGGGGTCAGGATGGCATGAAACGTAAAAAAGAAAAGAAAGATTGGATATTTCAGTGAAATATTTCATGAAATTTCACGAGACTAGGAAATATTTCATGAAACTTCACGAGGCTGTGAAATATTTCATGAAATTTCACAAGGCCTTGAAATACTTCATATTTTCCAGGGGCTGGAGTATGCAACCCGCACCAAAACACACACAAATAGAAGAAAGTCACAATTTTTAAATTATCCAAAACATGAAAAGGAACTGGTATTTTTCATTATCTTTCATAAATTGTTGAAATTTCTTGAAATATTTCATGTGAAATTTTAAGATTTTATTTTTCATGAAATTTTGCCAAGCTGTTTGTGGTCGACCCGTCGTAGACACAGGTTTTGAAAGTTTTCCAGGTTTCCCACCAAAATCCTTCAATGGTTTATTAATATTTAGACTACATTTTGCAATTAGGAGCTATTATTTTTCGCTCACTCATAATGAAAAACGCCTGTCTGCATTAGAGTAAATCGACGAGGAAGAGGAGGAGGAAGAACAGGAAGAGGAAAAAAAGAAGGAGAGGAAGAAGAAAAATAAGCGGAAGAAAAGGAAGAAAATATGAAAAGAGGGATAAAGGCGAGAATAAAGGAGAGGGCGAAGAAGGGGGCCACAAAGAAAGAGAAGAGGGACAATGATAAGGAGAAGAATAGAAAGTAGAGTAGGAAGTGGGAGAAAAGAGAGACAGAAAGAGGAGGATTACTCCGTGGAGGTCGGAATGTTCATTCCAAAATTTGACTTGTCTTTTGAAGTTAAGTAAAACTCAAGTTTGCAAAGCGAACGAGAATGCTCTGTTTTTGTTGTTCAAGATGGCTCCAAGGGATTCGATTCTTCAATTGACAAGAATAATCGAAATCGAAAGGATTCGATAGGTCGGAATCTTGATCGATGTTCGTATACATCTAGAGTTCCTTAATGAATTGAGCTTTCTTCAGAAGAGTGCCATACATCAAACCTACTTTTGATCGGAAATCTATTGCTACTCTTTTTAAAATGCAAAGACATGCAAAGCTTCAAGGAAAAAACCAAGAGGAGAAACCCAGTGGCGTGGCGTAAATTGCGATATATCGTTTGTTATGCCATTTAAACCTATGGTAAAGAATCGATTATTAAGGTGTTCGCTGCGAACACCCTGTCTATCGATATTCCACGCCACTGGAGAAACCGGAAGGGGGCACGAGATAACTTTCATACTAGACATAAGATCAACACGTATAGCTTTAAAAAAATACTCAGAAAAAATTTAAATGCTGACTCGGGAAAATTTGCCGTGAACGCTATCAGGGAAACACTCGTAATTCACGTATCCGTTCATAAACGTGTTTCGAGTGACGTTGGTCAGACCCCAAACCCCGAGTGCACCACGATTAAATTCTCCGTTGTCAAGTTTAAGGCTAATGCATTAAATGGTATACGAGCTTTTACAAAAAAAGAAAAAGAAAATTAAAAATAAACCAATATTGATTGTAATATTTAATGGCTCCATAAAGCAAACAAGGTATTGTCTATAAGGCACCTTTCATAAAAAAATTAAATATTCATAAGTGGGAACTGGAGAAAGTTACATTTTGGGGGTAATACAAAAAGTAGCATTCGATTTTCAGATGTATGATCAGGAAACACCAATCGCAGACAATATGCATTCGTCGGCAAATGCAATCTGTATGTGTTGAATAAAAAATATATGTATATCAATAAATTCAGAAGTAAAGGGACAAGATAGAAAGCACTGCTTATGAAACTTAAAATTATAAAGACAGTTTTGTCTCATTCGTGAATGCATGGCATCAGCTAACACACTCACGAGTGCGTGTAGTGGAATCAGTGATCTCAGATGGGTTTGGTTCGGATAGGCAACTAAACTAACTGCCTTGCAAAGCGGAGAGTATCATTTGGAGTTGAAGGCGCTTTAGACCGAATTCGTGTTCCTGCGGTTCTCTATATGTCGATGCGAGTTATCGCAATTTCATGAGCTAACACGCATGCTGGGGACTGGTGACTGCTTTAGACATGCACATTTTTTTTTTTTTTTTTTTTTTAAAAAAGGAGAGGAAAAACTAGATTTTTGATTGAAGTAGACGAACATAAACTTAAGTCGGTAATCGCACTTTCCTCAGATAAAATACTTTTTTGCAAAAAGTATGAAAAGTTTTCTTTCATACATACATATAAGTCGTTTTATAGCACTCCCTAGCTTTTTACGACACCAAACTTCCACTGACCTCTGTCGTAACCCCTCCAGCAGCGAGCACCATGACTATTGTGCTTCAATCCCATCCCTTCAACCTCTCATTGAGCGCCCTTTGCGCCCTCTCCCGGGAGGAACCCAATCAAAGACCATCTTTGGCAACCTCTCTCCTGCCATTCACTAAAAATGACCACACCAAATAAGTTGTTTCGTCGTTATGTTGTGCGCGATGGTCTGTTTAGCATCCATTATCTAGAGTTTGTTTAGTTAGTTAGTTTAGAGTTTTCTCTGATTAAATTAAAAATATAATTCACACTGAAAAAAAAAAAAACGTATTGGATCTAGAGTCCAGACTCTTGAAAACATTGACAAGAAAAAATACTCTTGATTTAATCAGATTTTTGCTTAAATCAAAAGGAAATCCACTCAAATTAAGAGGCTTGGTTCTTAATTTAAGCAAAAATCCGATTGAATCAAGAGTATTTTTTCTTGTCGATGTTTTTAAGAATCTGGACTTTAGATCCGATGTGTTTTTTTTCCAGTGCAGCGAAAAATTGGGAGAAAAATATTTTCAAGTTTTCTAGAAAATTCACATTTTATCAAGGGAAATTTGGCAACATCTACAGGCTGATACGGCGTTCTTGCAGAGGACGACAGGTTTGATGTATGGTTAAACGGACAAGAGGTACGAGTCACCGTGGTCGTGCAGATTTCGAGGGAAAATCCATGATATTTGGCTGGATACCGGCAACACATGAAAGTAAGCCTCGAAGTGCGATTGTAATACGGTGATTAGAATTTGCTGGCGAGATTGGCGCGGACCTCCCGGTGAGCGCCTCAAAGTCCTGCTGGAGGCAACCCGCCGCGCAGACAAAGCCACCCGATGTCCCGTTTACCGTTTCAATTTCAGTTTTTGCTTCCTCCGCCCCCACCCCTCCTTTCAGTCAATGCGCGCCCGCGACTTCTGCAGCAGGGTCACTATTTAACACATGTAACATCGAGTTTATCCTTCCGAGCTTTTGAAACCGCTGTGCGAAAGGAGCTGTCGGTCGGAAAGAGAGAGATTCATGGATGTTTTTCTTCTCACGCTTCAAAATAAAGGTGAGAATAGTGCGCACCTGAAGTCTGCATTTTGCTGACGCACGTCGTGCGGAGACGATAACTAGGGTTGCCACAAAATTTAGAGAATGAAATTCCCTGATTTCCTTAACACATTTGAGTAAAATTCCCTGACAATTAAAGAGATTCCACAAGGCCAAAAATACATAATTTGAAATAGTTTTCAGGTATATGCTGTTCTAAACGTCAAATGTATTCTAAAAAGCTAACAAAGCTGAATTAACAATTTGTTCCTGACACTTCCGTCATATTCCCTGATATTTCCAGGTTTTCTCTGACATTGACAACTCTGAAATTCGTCGCCCTGCCCAGGCCGAAACTGCACCCTGGGATGAGCCTTGAAAGGCATTAAATTCTACGGACATCAGGGTTCATCGCAGAGTGCAGTTGAGCCTTTACGTCAGGAGATCGACGAATTCAGATCCCTTACTAACAATCTAAGCAATATTAGTAGGCAAGGCAAAAGGTAAGTTCAAGGGTTATTGCTACTTTTAGCCTAATGATGATTGATGAATAACGTGTTGAGCAAAAAATTTGAAAAAATTCGCCAATTTAATGTGTGATAAGAGGCACTTGACTAGGCGAGTTTTTGTTTTAGCAAATAGGTCAGGATTTTCAAACCAATTGCTCAGTTCCTCAGTCATCGGACGCCATCATTGAGTGAATCTGGTCGTTGACTTCCGAAAGTAATTTTTAAACTTTCAGGAATGTATAAGCCTCTAAAATAAAGTATCTTTGTTTGGGCAGGTTTACGTGCAATACCGTTTTAAAGAATGTCATTTTTGTAACTTTTAGGAAATTTACACATTTGGACCCGCACCTGAGATATTTTGGACCAAATATAAGCCTTTCCTGATGAAAAACTTTTAGCTGTGTCAAAGTGCGTAATGACCCGTCAAAGAAATGTAGTCACCCCTGATTTCATACAGACTTGGTGAAAACTATCCCCGTAGAGCAGTTTCTCTTCACTTCCGCAGTTTTCCAGCGCGAATATTTCTTCCAGTTTCCATCCCGGTGTTCAATTCATAATATTTTTCGCGGTCTAAAGTGATTAAAGCTTTCCACTGTTTGTCCTTTTGCAGGCCTGCAAAATCGCGGGAGTTTCCACAATTGTTTATGGACTGTCCCGATCGAGTAAAAAAGTTTTACCTTGACAGTGCGCGACAACGCACACCCTCAATTAATTCATGTTTTAACAGGGTGACCGAGTATTTCAACGTACCGTTCATAGTTGACGGGACTGCCATACTGTCGCGCTAAGGAAGAACGCCGTATGAACCTTTGTGCGTTGCCAAATTTCTTTCGGTAAAATAAGAATTTTCAGGAAAACTTGTGAAAATTTTCCGTCCACTTTTCCAGAAAATTTTCTTCGCAATGTCATCTAAAGTATCAGCAAATTTCAAGAGGGAATATTCATTATTTGTCTTGAAATTAATATTTTAGGAAGAGAAATATGGCAACTCTCGGATGTTCATGCGACGTTTTTCCTTAGCACGGCACTACAGGTCCGTCGCGAGTGGTCTAGGTTAACTTCCTATAATTAGGTTTCCGGTGAGCAGCAAACTAGGATTGCGCCGTTGCTAAAATTCTATTCAACATCAGGATGAGGCTGACGATGTATTTTAGAGACTCTGCATTGTTATTTTCTTCAAAGTGTAAAAATTGCTTTGAGGTCAACGCTCATTGCCAGATTCGGAGGATGATGACTGTTGATCAAGGATTTGAGTAATTGGTTTAGCATTCCAAACCTAATATCCGAAAACTTGCCTAGCGAAATGCTCAACCCGACATTCATCAGTCATCATTTGACGAAATTTATGCTCAACAAGTTGCCCATCGCTCGTAAATAGTCGAAAAATAACGCTGTTCTCGGAGCCACTCAGAATTTGGACTATATTTTGCAGAGACAGGTGCAAGGTACGCGTTTTCTTGATCAAATTTCTTGTTAATAATTTTTGACTTCCGTCAAAATCTTCCGAGAACAGCGTTTTTTATCGCCTAATTACGAGTTCTGGACAACTTGCTGAGCATAAACTTCGTCAAATGATGACTTCTTCCGTGTGGGAAAACCAGTCTGGAATTGGACTATATTTTGCGACTAGGAATTACTATTCCTGGCTTCCTTTAGGAACAACATTTGTGCCAATATTTTCCTCAAGCAGATTAGTGCTTTTATGAAAGAGCCAGGTAAGTAGTTCCTTATTACAAAATAAAGTCCGATTGCACTATGGCCCGTGACACCATAACTGAACGCCTGAATAGTTTATGTGAGGCATGTATGAAAAGGAAATACATGGCTTTATTTTCTGAAGCGAATTTTCCAAGATCCAACTGTTATGTCTCGATAAAATTCAACGATATGGATTCAGGGTGCCGATACGTTAACAACATCGATTAATGGCGAAACCGACCTATAATTAAAGAATGCAAACTAAGAAGGAAAAAACAGGATTGCCGTTTTTCCGGTTGGAGTGTTGTCGTATTAGCATGTAGATTTAGAGTTAAATTTTATCGGAAATCGACGCTTCATTTGAAAAAATGTAAAAAGTAAAGAAAAATCAAACAAGAACAAATGAACAGTTTTGGGCATGAAAATTTTGGCATTTCCTCGTAAAGTTCCACAGCTTTAAGGAAAATCATTATCTTTGAATTTTTAGGTGATCTTCATTTTCCTATAGCTCTGTCGACAGCGTCGGTGCTAGTGCTTTTAAAGATCTGGGAAGCGCCAATTTTCACTCGGCGCGTACCCAAGTTAGTTAATAAAACCTTAAGGCGGCTCTATGTTACTTTCGCGAACGATTGGGCAGTTGGTCGATTGGTAATTTCTGGATTTTTAGACATTTTTTAAAAAATTCTCTATTGTCCATGATGCGTCTCTTGAAAACGAACCGATTCAATCTCAATGAAGCTTTGAAAATCTCTAGCCGGAGGGCACAGAAATGCTATTCAGATCGATAAAACTTCAAAATATTCTAACAAAAATTCAAGGAACACACACAAATGCACGTAATTTGGCTCGACCAGGACAGACAAATACAGAGAAAATATATTTTAGAGATACTGCGCTAACAACCTGGGCAACGTAATCGAGTGAGGCAGAAATTGAGGTGTCGCGTATCAAATTTGCCAAAAGATGACTGATGAACGTCGGGATGAGCACTTTCCTAGGATAGTTTTTTCTTTACGAATCAGGTTATTATTGCTAAAATCTTCAGTGCTGCCATTTTCCGGAATTAATCCAGAATTTCTGAAATTTTCTAATAATTGGAGCTTTTCTCGGATTCTTCAAAATTTCCGGAATTTTCAGCTATTTTTGGAATTTACTCGAAATTTCGGGGTTTTCCATCAGATCTTCGGAACTAAATCCGGGCGTATCTCGGAATTTCTACCCGGAACTTTTGAAAAACTCAGAATTTTTCTCGGAACTTTGAGAAATCGGAATTATTTCTGGGAACCCCGGAATCTTTGGTAAAATAAAATGGCAGCACTGAAAATCTTCAAAGCGTTGACATCTGATCACAACTCTAAACTATACGGAAGATGGGAGTTCGGGGTTGATAAAATAATTCTTTTCCCCGAGCAGACAGTCCATTTTTGGTCGTGTGAGTGCCTCCTAAAACCCAAGGCTATCTTAACAAAATATCGTTAATAAATTAGGGTAGTCGCGGCAACGGTGAGCTGGCCGCTAAAAGCCCCGCATTTATCGGTGCTCTAAAGCTGGGGCTCGCGTGCAATCTTCCGTTGATTATTCTTCGGTCATGTCGCGTCGTCGCGGTGACAGAAAAAAGAAGAATAAATAATTTAACTTTTCCAAATGAAACATCGTTCATGGCTCTGCGATTCGGATTACGTTTCATTTTTGGGCGGAGCCATCCACGGAAATGGGATGCACCGTCGCCTCCTCTCCTTCCCTCGGCTTGATTTACGAGCGATCCCTGCAATTCCGGCCCAAAAGCCTCTTCCTTGTGCAAAACATTAAATACCGGATTTTTAAGGCGGTAGAAGAACATCCAGGTGATAAAAATCGATTCATTCCTATGATTCATTGAAAAAAAAAAGAAAAAAATTCGGTCACATCACCCGAACGTTCGGTGTTCCATAGCATCTCACCTCTTCGGTTTGTCAAACTGAACATTCGGTTCGTGTAACTGAACTTCCGGGTCGTGCAATATGACCGAACATTGTTCGTCAGTTCAGTTTACTGCACAAGTTCAGTTTACCGCACAAGTGCAGTTTCCCGCACAAGTTCAGTTTACCGCACAAGTTCAGTTTACCGCACAAGCTCAGTTACACGAACCGAAAGTTCAGTTTGACGAACCGAATTAGTTGGGATGATATGGAACACCGAACTTTAGTTCACACGACCGAGCGAGCTTTTTTTCAGTGTTGGCATGGAAAGTCCTAGGACTTTTTACATTAATTTACACGAGGAGGGAGGAAAAACACGGATTCGTCAAAATTGATACAAGATTTTTTAAAACACATATCGACGGTGAAAGTAGCAGACCACGTATCTCATTTGCGTGTTTAAAAATCTCCGCTCCCATTTTATTTTTTTGAAGGAGAACAAATCAATATCATTCCTTGAAGTTTTCACAGAGTTTTCATCGCGCACAGAGGAAAAATCACGGAACTTTTCAAGAATTGACGTTCAGTAGTTTTCCACTAAAAAATTAAGTATGACAGGAGGTCTGCGACGTCGCATGACGAGATACGTGGTCTGGTAGTTTCACCATCGATATTCACAGGCGCTCAAAAATGTTATATTTTGTTAACAAATTTGTAATAAGTTGGATTACTTATTGTTTGGATCCTATAGGGTTGTTTCAAAATCCAGGAATTGCTAGGAAGATAGGTGTTTCTACTTTAAATTTTGGCGAGAAACGCGATTCTGAGCTTAAAGAGTTAAAAACTGATTTTTTTACTCAAAAAGAGGCTTAGTCATCCAAAAATGTGATTCATGTCGAGTTACTACGGATTTATCTTACTGCTCGAACACTTGAGAAGCGGAATTCCTCCGCGAAATATCACCATAAACCGCTAAAATCGTCGTGCCAAAACGACATTGGCCTGACTTTATAAGAGGGGATTTTACAGCTCATTACCAAAACTGAATTGACCAGGAAGAGAGTCATCGACAGGGGTGCCAAAATTGGAGATTCTGGAAATATTTTCATCCTAACATGAAAAAGTAACGATTTGAGAAATCTGACGACTCTTCTTCCGGGTCTTTTCCGGATGCAGTCGGTGGTGTCATTTCAGTGGCACGGCATAAGGAATCCGAGTTGGAACTTGCGCTTTTTCCATCGAGGAGAGCAACATTTGCTGCGGCAGGAAAAGAAAAACCGGGATGAAAAATCTGCTGCTTCCGGATTTCCCTTCGCTGCATTTCCGAGTAAACCGCTGCTCGCGGCAGGGCCGCGGGGAGAGGAACTTCAAGGTTTCAGGTGTTCGAGGGTGGGCAACTGAGCTTGAATCACAAGAGCCAAGGTCAGTTGCTTTTCCAGAATTCGAGGGACCTCAAAATTCAAGGTGTTGTTCCTAACTTAATTGGTTGTTCTGGTGGCAGTGGCTGTTCAATCAGGACTTAAAACGTAAAAATTTGTTAAAATTTACGATATAGGAAACCTTTTTTGTTTTTTTTCTACCGATAAGTAATTTTTGAAAGGAAATCCCCGTAAAAAAATGTATGACAAAAATTAGGAATCAAAATTTTGTTAAATTCTAAAAAGCACTCATATTAATGCTAGACACAAAATAAGCTGCAAAACATTCAACTGCCGAAGATTCGGAATGCTAAGATTATACTTAATGCGCGCATACGAGGACTTAAAAATCAGATGATCTGACCGTCTAATTCCCCCGAACACGGGTGACGTCTTGTTTCACGATTTGAAATGATCTTATCAGAAAATACTACGCTTCATTACATTGAACTAAGCAAAACGTAGAGTTCAGTTCGTATTTCTATTTCTTCAAAGAAAAACTGCTTTCTTAAACCTTGGGACGTAAAAAGCGTATTTTGCGGACTCACCCGACGCCAATGAATACTAGATTTACTGCACAACTTACCTGAAACAAACAAGGGAAAAATATTAATAAAAAATATAGTTTACAAAAATGTGGCTACCATTTATTTAAACAATATAAGTTACATGGAATTAAGGTTAGGATCATGGAGTTGATCACGATCGCGGCATTGTCTTTGCATGACACGAAATTTGATACAAAAGTAACAAAAATAGAAAGATTTCTCTCAAACCAAGTAAATTCCAAAATTCTCCTCGCGAGTTATTTGATAAGCTTTCATGAAGCTAAATACCAATGATAAATGTAAATACAGAACTGGAAAACAAATCGTGCATAGGTTCAAAATTAAGGATGCTGCCGCTGCGTGAATAACTATTCCCTTCAGATTAAGTTACACAGACGAGCCGGCAAGTTCGAACACACTAAGGGCGGGTTATCACAGATGGACCAGTTTGACTGAAGATGAACAGCGCTAATTGCTTTCCATTATGAATGAAATCACTTTGATAGCCACGGCAAGAGCTTCGCTGGGATCACCAGACGAGGCGAGGGTGGATGCGACGACAAAGCTTCAGATCTGACGAGGGGATTCAGTTGCAATCAAAGGCACAAGCTCGTTGGTTAATCAAGAAATTATTTCGAAAGTTATGCACGGCTAAGCTCTATGTGTGTGAAAAAATTTGGTATTGATATCTAACGCCAGACGCGAGATGCATAACTTCAAAATTACGACTTATAGGAAATGAGATTGCTCTTGTCAGAGAGAAGAGAAGAGCTAAAGAAAAACTAACATCGCCAGAAGGAGGAGATGATGGGCAGTAAGGACGATAAAAGAGCTTGTCTGTTCGGACACTATCGCCGAAAATTAATTGTTTTTCACTTTCACTGAAGCAGCTTCTTGGGGGTGTGAACGCTCTGAAACCAATACTATTTTCCCTTTACTTGAATTTTTTCCCATCAGTCAAATGTAGTTTGTTTATTTGCGCCTCCTCTTGTTTCCATCCGAAAAGTCTCTTGATTTTTGCCAAAAGCAGCATCATTATGTTAAAACTTTGCTCCAGCAAACTCTCAAATCTAAAAAATAAATAACCAGTAGTAATCCCTAGTGAGAATCTTTGAATTGAACGTATCTCTGCTACACGAAACTATGTGCATTAAGACATCAGCCCCGAGACCCATAAGAATTATGCATGGCAGGACTCATGAAATGATGCACATACTTCCGTTTGGCAGAAATACGTCCAATTATTTTACTGGTGGATAAACCTAGCTGAAGAACAATTACGAACGGTTTGTGCGGAACACTGAGTTTTCAGCCGAAACATTTTGGTGGTATTTATGTGAAAATTAGCCTTAGTACCCGCTGCTGTTTAAATTATTATTATTGAACATCTTGTCACAGGCTGCGGAGCATCAAACTGATCTCTTGTTCTGAAAATATGTGTTTTATCAAAGGAAATTTGACAATGCTCAAAGATGGATACGGCGTTCTTCCTTAGAACGGTAGTACAGGACGGCGGGATTGTGGTGAATGGTGCGCACATGAACTGGACTAACCGGGCGGGAACGGAACGGAGGTTTACTCGATGGTGGGTGCGCCTCCGGGGGGTCTTGGATTTATGAAAGCTCACGATGCTTCATCTAGCTTTACGCTTGGGTGCTTTGCTCATTGAAAAAGGCCAGTTTAACGCCGGAGCTGGCGGGTAAAAGTATACGACCGCCCATTTTGAAAGGGCCTCACTGCGGACCACTTGTGGCGGAAATCGAGGAAACCGTCAATCCGCTCTTTTCAAGACGGAAACGAATCGGTCGGATCCCATGGGTCACTTTTTTGCGCTGGGATATTGTGCTTCGTATCGCGCTACGGGCTCCGCGCCTTGCTCCCTAAGAGGAGCAGCAAATTCTGGAATACCAATTTTTTGCAAGGTTTCATTTTTCATGCTTTACAACAGTAAGTCATGATAACTGCGCTGTTTATTACCTATAAATTAAATTAAACGCATTAGCTGGCAAAGAAAACAAAAATCCTTGTTTTCTGTCTTCATTTTTTCTCTAAATTATATTTTGAATAATCAGTTAATGAACTGTATACGATGCATTAAATTTGGCATTTTAAATTCTAGATCGTTTTGTTTAAATAAGTGAGCTGAACCTACTTTAACAGGGTGTCAACTAAAACAGGCTAACCAAAAATCAGTACTTTTACAGTACTTTTTCAGTACATTCCCAAGGAATTCAGTACCTCATCCACAGAAAAATTCCGTGCTTTATCAGTACTTCCAATTATTGACGAAATTGAAAAAAATCGAATTTCGCTCAAATTGAGACAAAAATGACAAAAAAATTAGAAAAATTCCGGACCTTCTTGCGGAATTTCCGCACTTTTTCAGTACTTCCGGACCGCCCTTAAAAAATCAGTACTATTTCCGAATTTTCCGGAGATTCTGGATTTAAAGACATCTTGTTTAATTGTCCATTCAAACAGGTTATTTTTACAATTTTTTTTAGAGAAGGCATCCTGAACGCCATTCGATTTTGCCAAATGCCCCCTGCTTCTCCTCGATTCACTGCGTTTGTCGTTACCAAATAATAATCGTCTTGCAGGAAATGATACTCCCACCATATACTTGGGTAATGTTGGTGTGAATACATAGGCGCAACTCGTTCTTTGTTTAGAGCTTAGTCGGTCGCGACTCGTTGTAAAAGAAGGGGTTGGCAACGTCCGGAGAAGACAATAATTGTAAGCCCCCTAAGCTCGAGTTCAACGCCTCTGGATCCAAATCTGATCCTTCCGTCGATCTGCAGATTGCATGATCCGACTCGATGGGCCGTTGTTGCCGCTTTGAGTAATAAAAATTGCAAATCGAATCTAATGCACAAACAAGAGAGGGGAAAAAGCCTTCCTTCAGTTTTGTATTGGTTTACAAAATGTATGATCTTTTCAAACATTTGTGACATCAGAGCCAGTGCTCCTAATTTTCTAAAACTAGTTCAGAATTTCGGAACTTTCGAAATTTTCCTTAATTTTCTCCAGAAATTTTGAAATTCCCGGATAGTCCAGCTGTAATTGGAATTTTCTCGGAATTTCGGGGGTTTCCGTCAGTTTGACCGTCGGAATTTTTCCCGGAACTTTCGAAAAAAAAAAAAAAAAAAAAAAAAAAAAAAATTCTCAGAACTTTTGGCCATCAGAATTAATTTCGAGAACCTCGGAATCCTTGGTAAAATGAAAAGGGAGCACTGATCAGAGCGTAAGAAATCTTAACTTCTTGTGGCGAGACTATGATACAGTCCAGCTGTGGCAGGGACCGGGTCTACCATGGGATGGAAAAAAATGAGACGAGCATGATCTGTCAACAAAGCAAAGGGATAAATTTCAAGTGGTCGAGCTGGCGCGCGATATTTATACAGCCATAACTCAATTCATTTTCGAATTTCGATTCTGATCCGCGAAGAGGGCTCCCTAAAAATAGACGTATGGTCCGATCGCGGACCGCGGAACCCATTACGAGAAAATGCTGTTTACTTCCATCTGTCATTGTTTTAGTTGCCGTCCGCTCCATCTCACCCTATCTCTCCCTAGCGTCCCTTCCTCCTTTCCTGGACTTCTTGGGGGCAAATGCATGGCTGGTGATAAGAAGTTGCTGATCTTGGGGTTGAATCGCTGGAAAGTATGTTTTTCATAGGTACATCTTGTTGGAGGGTATGGATTCGATCGGCATGAATCAATCGAAAAATGAAAATGTGAATCATTCGACACCGATTCGATCGACAAACCCAAGAATCGATCGAGAAAAGCCGTGAATAGATCGGCAAACATATGAGTCGATCGAATCGGTGTCGATGGAATCACGTCGACTGGTTCACGTTTTCATTTTTCGATCGATTCATGTCGATCGAATCGACCCCAGTTCTTTAATAATTTGTCGATCGATCCACATTCCACTTTTCGATTGATTCATGTCGATCGAATCCATATCCTTCCATTTTATTTTGCCTAAACATTTAATTTCTTCGTGTCTCAGTGTCTCATGCATGCAATGATTCTCTCAAGGAACTCTCCAGTTTTGGTACATACTTTCCGTGAGTTGTAATCGTTCTGCCTCCTGCCTCAGAAACGTGGAATATGAAAAGTAGCTGCTCAATCTGCCAGAAAAGTCTTTCGCACATCATTGTTCTTGCAGCTTCAAGAATAAAAAATCAAGACTCTACCCGGGAACTTTTTGAAGAATTTCGTTATTTTTTCCGAAACGTCCCGTATCATGAGTCTCGACCGACAATTTGTGGGTCTCTTCGAAGAGAAGAGCGCGATTTCCCGCTTAAATATAGAATATCGTTCTGAACAATCAATTTAACGTCGAGTGTTTTGTTATTTCTTAGCACCGTTTGCCGCTGACAGTAAATTATTAGCAAGAAGTAAAATTTAAGAACTTTTCGAGCACCTCTCTAAATATCGAGTACTTTCAAGGCATTGAAAAAAGATCCCATATCAAGCATTTTTAAAGCACATTTTAATGTCACACGAATCATGCATATCGACGGTGAAAGTCGGCAATCACATAACTCGTTTGCGGTGTCTGAAAATCTCCGCCTCTACGTCATTTTTTTAAAGGAGAACAAATTGATATTATTTCTTGAAGTTTTTGCAGAATTTTCTTCGCATTGAGAAGAAAAATCATGACAGTTTTAAAGAATTGCCGCTGAGTAGTTTTCCATTTAAAAAATAAAGTATCACAGGAAGTCGGCGACGTCGCAAACCGAGTTATGTGATTGCTGACTTTCACCGTCGATATGCCTCAAAGGTTAGAAAAAGCAGCTAATTTGCCGTCAAGATGATTTCTTCCGACATCGATAATTGAATCGCTTTGAATTCTGCTTGATTATATTTCTGCGTCCGCAGATTATGTTTTAGAGGTCCTACATGCAGCTATAACTCCTCTTTAGTGTAAAAGTAATTTCCAAAGTCTCCAAATTCGCCTAACGATGACTGATGACCAAAGAGTTGAGCAACTGGTTTAACAATCTTGGGTCAATTTGCTAAAACTCACCTTACCACGAGCTAACCCCGCGACATTCATCGATCATAATCGGACGTATTTCTACCAAACAGAACTGTAAGCGGGTGGGAAATATGGGGTGTACTCGTTGGTCGAGAGCCTTAAGAATGAATGGGAATTATAAAGCGCCATTGACGTCAGTGGTGACCGCAGGGCCGATGATTTGATTCATCCTCCGCATTACCTCATAAGCCCTGTCCACAACGCTCTTGTCTCGTGCCAACGGCTCATGAGTCTTGAATTCAGTCCGCACAAAGTTCCGTGTGATGAATTTAAAATCCCGCTTTTCCAATTTTCACAAGGAATCAAGTCCACTTTTACAATGCTTCTTATCCAGCTCACCAAAAGCACACCCCATCTTTTCCACTCGCACATACTTCTGTTTGGTAGAAATAGTTTAATTAGGGGAATGGACCACTAGACAAGGTACGAATTTAAGCGATCTGATACATGTTTCTTAACCAGCACTTCACGTAAAACACGATTCACACAACGAAAATTACTGAAACCAACTCCCAACGAAGATATTAACGTTTTTATTTCACATTGGTTACGAGGAATTTCAACTGCCCGTTCACAAGAAACTCAAAGCTCTACGTGAGTCAAATCGCCCACTACAACGGTTTCAGCAAGCTTCTCAATCGAGCAATGTTCATTTCCCACCATGTGTTGTTCAAACTATCAGCAATTTGCTATAGCTGAGCCAAAGCGTCAAGATTGAGGTTGCCAGATTTTTATATCGCAGAGACTGTCATGATAACGCTTAGCGCACAATGTGAATCACGTGGAGCATTGAGTTTTCATGAGCGGGTGGTTTGAATTCACGCATCAAGAATCATTAAATATCTTCGTAAGGAGTTTATTTCGGTAATTTTCGTTGTGCGCATCGTGTTCTGCGGGAAATTTTAGTTACGGAACATGTATCAGAATGCTGAAATTCGTACCTTGTCTAGTGGTCCATTGTGTTTGATTTTTAGCTCAAAAAGTTGTTCATCAACCATCATTGATGAAAATTGGCGCTGACCTCCGATTTTATGTCCTCCTCCATTACATTGCTTAGATTGATAGTGCGGAGTCTCTGAAGTATATTGTCTCTTGTTATCGGTGTGCAGAATTACTAAGAACACCCCCGGAGGAACTTCGCAATGACATCACTCCGATGATCAGCATCATCATCGGCATAAATCACAGCTTCGTCGATGACAGTCGAATCTCAACAGTAATCACTCTGGGGCGACGAGCCTCTCCCGGAGTGATGTCATCCAGCGATGCAATCGCCTTTGCGTGCTCCAGCGCTGCACTTTTAAAAGCTTCTTAATGAACCTTATCGTCGCATGGACGATGACAGCGAGTTTGTCAAATGGATAGCAACTCTACCGCAGCACGAGAAATATGAGTGTGCCGCAAAAAAAGGCTGGGCAAGACGGAGAGTTGTTAAAATATAAATTTTATACAATTTTAATCGCGTTTGATCGCGCTTTGGATTAGACAACTCCGATGTTGCACAGCCAATTTTAAAGCAGCACTTGAAGTTACCAATCGACGCACAGTGTAATGTGTCAATGGGAGAGGTCTGATAAAATATGGAAACTTTAAAAGCTTGTAACTCCGTTCATACAAGATTTTGAGGTTTTAAAAGGGGTTCCATTGGTTTCCTCGAGAAATTTTCTTCAAAAAGCACCCCTTGAAATGTAAAATGTGACGAAATGAACATCAAAATTTGCAGTGCTGGTCAAAACTTTCATTTCCGACCTCTGAAATTGACTCGAGCCACTGTGCGACGGTTCGGTAGATCAGATAGCGGAGACAGCCAATAACTCAGAAAAATTGAGGACTTTTCGATTTTAATAGGGTTGGTTTCGGTCTGGTTTATCAAGGATCAAAAAGTCAGGACTCAACGTTCGTTTTCAAAGAAACTGGGTCGTTTTTTTAATGGGGTGAGGAAATCAGGTTAAGGTTTCGTTGCCCTCATTTTTTTGTCCTGCAATTTGAGGGTGTTCCAGAAAATGTTGAGTACATGTTGAATTCAGAACGGTAGTTTTAATAACTACTTGTTATAAAATGACGTCCAAATTGGCGAAATGACGAAAAAATATGAGCCAAAATGCCTAACGTAACACTTGAACGGTCCCCGAGTTTAGCGGTTTGCAATAACGTAGGTAATTCTCAGAAAGTTGCTCCAATCAAAACTACGAGTACCTCAGTTTTCCCAAATGTCACTTAATATGCACTTAACAATTGCTGCAATATAACCCAGAGGGACATGGAACGGCGAGGAAAATGAAAGCAAAAGCGAGATGGGGACCGTCGCACGGTGGAGCAGGTCAATCGGCGAGGTCGAACATATTGTGGCAACTTTAAAAGCTTATATTTTTGGTAGTGTGAAACGAGATTAAAAAACTTATTCCACCGATTTTCTTGTAAAATTGAAAAAGTCCTGTTTTTGTTCTTACAAGACGTTGAGTTTTAAAATTGGCTCCATCAATATCCTGGAGACATTTTCTCTGAAAAGCTCCCATCAAAATTAATAATATGACAAAGAAGACAACAAATTTATCGATTTTAGTCAAAACTTTCACGTCGAGTCACGGTGCATCACATTAAAGTTAAACTTATTGAATCCTGAGGGCTGATTGTTAAAATTGATAGACAAAGCTATGGACAAAGGAAACATAGAGAGTATAGAGCGCTCCTATTGGTTGAAATGTGTGATTATTACAGACCAAGGGGGTAAATAAAGGACTAACTAAAGAGTCTCTCGTAGGTTACGGTTAGTTAATCTATTACCTCCCTCCGTAGTCCATTTGAGGGCCTTGGAGGACAAGGCGCATGAGTGCAGTTTTTGCTATTTTGAGAAATACGTGTTTGAAGTTTCGAAATTGCATGGATCCTTTTAGCGGAAAGAAAGTTCAAACTGAATTCTTGATGCTTGAAAATTGGAATTTAAGAGCCAATTTTTCGCAGAATATGCGGTAAGACTAGTTTTGGGTACTTGATATCATAAATATCTCAATTTTTTCAAAAACTGCACTTGTGAGCCTTGTCCCCCAACCCCTCATTTTAACCACCAGTTCCCAACATTAGGACGCCTTCATATCCTTTTAGTCTTCTTTGTCTATCGCTTTGTCTACCAATTCCAATAATCAGCCCGCTGCTTGGAACGGCGAACGGTCTAGAAGCAGCGAAGCCACGAGTAAAGTACTGAAAGTGTGAGCGTGGTGGTAATAATCGCGAAAAATCTCCGAGTTGAAATAATTTCCATGATTAACCGCATTACGATACTGAGGATCTATCAATCAATGCTCACGGAAGGCTACGCGATGGCGGATGGCGGGAAGGAATCGATATGACCGGCGAAGAGGGCGCGATGGATGCAAAGAATTCCTGACGCAAGGAAAACCAGAGGCGGATATGAATGCATCGGCATGGATTCTGCCAGCGGCGCAAGTATTTATGAGAGGCATGATGATGATGATCCGAGCTGCAACTCCTGCTACTCAAAGGAAAAATCACACCATGCGCTGACCGGTTAGGCTTTTGAACTTCTTTTAACAGCGTCGCAAGCAGGGACAATGCATTTGGAGGCTCCGCAACTTCAACTTTTCAGTTCAAAATTTGAACCGCGTTAATTAGAAAGGAACCGAGCCACATCAGCAATTACCAAATTTAATCAGGCAATTTGACTTCTTACATGAAAACGGTTGTGCGAATTTATATGCGAATTTCAGTGAATTTTCTACACAGTAGGAAGCTTTCTTAAACTTTTAAAAGAAATTCGCAGCAATCTTCTTGTTACAAAATCTTGTTAAAAATCAAATTGCACAGTTAAATTAGCTAAAAAGCAAAGCAAGAGTCATCATTCTTTTCCCGGCTGCTGACCTACCTACACGAGATGGACGATGAGCTTCAGGTGACGTAATGAGCTGAACAAGTTTGCCAAACTTTGATATGTTTGCATAACGAAATACCCAACGCGTCGTTCAACATCCCGAAAGTAAAAGCTTTCATCATTGCCGAGATAGCAATGGAGGGTCTCTTTGTCTCAGGGTATATTAGGTCAGCACATGGAGACTTTTAACTGGGTGTTGCTGACAGAATTGCACGAAGGACTGTCCAAGTGTCCATTAACTTGCTCCCATCCTTGCAGGACATTTATTTGGTCCAAATTCCAAACATTGTCTCGATTTCTCATAGTACCATCTTCCCTTCCCGACAATTTTTAACTCGCCAGAGATACAGGTAGAAGTCAGTGCCACTACATTGTGGTTACATTCATGCTAGATACAAACAAGTTCAGCGGACGGCGTGAGGTTGTTCGACGCCTTTTTCAGCTGAGAGACTCAATTAAGAAAGTCATTTCCCCCGAAGGAACACAAATTAACGAGGAACAGTCGATGCACAGCACTAACTACCGCTTCACGTTACCTGTGCCTTCCACCGCGAAAAGCTCTCGATTGATTTTCTTTCCAAGCGGCCATTATGAAAATCCATAAAACGGAATTGGTCTAGTTTGTAACGAGAGAGTCATAACTCGGTTGTAAATGAAACTTCGACACTTTTGACGTTGGGAAATCGTGAAAAGCGGGCTTGCCTGTGGGAAATTCTGGGGGTCGATCGTTGAATCGCTACCGAATGATCTTGGTCAATACATCCCTATCTCGGTAATGATATCAATCGATCAGAGCTATTCGATAACGATTCGACAATCGATCGGTGGGAATAGATGTTCTGCCGGGTCATCAGAGGTAGATATTCATGCATACCATCTGCAGTAAGATAGTTCTTGCCGAAATGAGAAGAACCGGTAATTGGTCTCTTTAATATGAGAGCGTTTTAGTCGTTGAACAAGGGAAGCAGTGAAGAGTTCACTCAATGACCATTTAATTTATCCGCAAATTTTTATGAGCTCTCGCAGAGCAATATTCTGCGTTTTAGTCTAATTATTGGGGCACGGTCGACAAGACTGTAAGATGGTGAGGATATTTCCTGAAACTTGTAGTTTCGGGCCACATACAAATGAATAGGAATTCCTTTCGTTTTTTTTAAATCAATTTTTGAAGAATCTCCAAAATTAATTTCGTTGCCCACCACCTACAAATACTCTTTTTCATGACCTGGATGTTGCTGCAATCCAGTGGCGATTCATGCAAGTTGGCAACACTGGTTTTTCCGTTTAAATGTATGATAAAATATCGCTTCTTGGTGAGGCAGCCTGTCTCTCCTGGAATCGATCTATTCTATGGATTTAAATTGAGTATTAACAGTGTTTCCAATTTGCTGAAATCGTCACTGTGTAATACCTGCACTTCCTTCGGTCTTTCTTCACTCATTATTTTCACTTAATTTGGTCACAGAGTTGAGCAAATGAAACACCAAGTGCTTGATACAACTATTCCGACGTCAAGGTAGCTCATATTGCATAGCCACCGAATTGAAGGGGCTATTCAGATCTATAGGTGGTGTTGGTTTAGACGCGTCATCGGATGATCATTTTAATCGAAATTTTGCCTCTCCATGAAAGAGATTTAGTGATTTTTAAAGTTTCTGCAATTTTTCGCGTTTGAAGAAAATGTTATCCAATCTGAAGGATTTTTGCCATCCTCGCCGATGGGATCATTTACGTTAAGTACTTAGAAAAAAACGTGGTCTTGAACTGCAAAAAGACGGCAAAAGAGAAAGGTAGGCTCGGAGTTTTCCAATTAAGTAGTGCTCCCGTAAAAACAACGAGGTAGGTTTGAAAGTGTGTCGTGGAAATCAGGATGCCGTGAGGAAATGTCTAACGGTGCGACATGTCACCGCTACGTTCCTTCCTCCGATGTCGACTTACATCAATGGTATGAAAAAGTTTGCCTTGTTGTCAAACTGCAAGAAAGGAAAGTCAAGGGAGGGTTATTATCGATTACCGAGCTAGGGAAAAACTTCGTGTGTAGTAAATTTGAACGTTGTCAAATTTTTCCCGATGAAGTGGGACTTTTTTAGAAAATTTGTTAATATTTTCAATGTTAATGTTTTAACAGATGAGCTTCAAATTGCAACTTCATATGATGCATCTGGAAATTTTTTCTTCCTAGAAACTCAAGAAAAAACAAGGAGCGCAGAAAGTTTTCCAGCGTACGATTTCACCAACAATTCACAGAATTTTCCTGGAGGTAATTTCAGCGGCGCGGTTGAGGCACTTTTGACAAAAAAAACAATAAGCGCAATCTAGGTAATATCAACTAAACACTAGCGCAGCTGCAGTTATTTACATGAAAATCAGTGTGTGTTGTGAGCAGTAACTTAGACATGTTTATTAAAATCAAAACTTTTCAAAATTTTCAGCAGAAAGGATGCACTTCTAATAATTTTAATTGGACGTATTTATGCTAAAAGGAACTATGTTGCACGCAAACCTTATACTCATAGTTCCTTTAGCATAAATACGTCCAATTAGCTGACGCCGCGAACTAGAATTAGCGCGGGCAACGAGAGGCGCGTCCGTGCGCACCCGATGAAGCGCCTTCGATATCGTAGAGATACCTCAAACGTTACACCATTACGCACAGTCCCGATGTGCTAATTGCCTACCCTGCGCCGGCCGGAGTGCGCACCGTGTTTGAGGTGTCTCATTTTTCACGTCTGAGGAAAGTTCTCTCATGAGTGAATATTTTCTCAGGGAAATTTGGCCACATTTAGAGCCTTATACGGCATTTTTTTTTGGTACGGCGCTACAGGCCAAGGGTTCTGCAGGATGATGGACGTAGAAACTCGCAAAGACAATAAATGGTCACAGAGACACGTTCAAATGAGTCGTATTTTGTTCGCGCAACAATTGTTTTCTGTTACAAATTTTGTATTATTTGCGGCACTTTTTCACGACCAATGAGAGCGGAGAAAGCTAGAAGTGAGGTTAAAAATCCTGTTAACAGATGTTACACTTCGTCGTAACGTGCTCCGAGCGCGTTGCGATTGTTCCGTTTCAATGTTGCGAAAACGTTGCCAGATTGTGCAAAAAACGAATTAAAATAGGCCACGCCTCTTACATAAAGTACATCCGAACAAAATACGATTGTTACGAGCTCTACCGTGTTAAGGAAAAACGTCGTATGAACATTCGAGAGTTGCCAAATTTTCCCCAAATTAATAATGTATTTTTGAGGAAAGTTAGGAATATTTTTCCTTGAAATTTCAGGTATTTTAGATCAAATTGCGAATAAAGTTGCCTAAAAAATTTGAAGCAAAACATTCAAAAATTTTCCAGTAAATTCGGTTCAGATCGAGGGAAATCTGGCAACGCCTGAAGGCTCATACGGCGTTTTTCCTTAGCACGGCAGAGTTGTTCCGACACGGAAAAAATTAAATTGCTGATTTGACAATTCAATGTTAAAAAAAGTGACTGCAATGTTTCAACGTAGATTTTACAACAAAAAATGCTACTTTAACCACCCCCGTGGTTAAATTAGCTTACAATAGTGGTTAAAGTAGCATTTTTTTTGTTGTAAAATCTACGTTGAAACATTGCAGTCACTTTTTTTTAGCAATTGAATTGTTAAATCAGCAATTTAATTTTTTCCGTGGAGTTGTTATACTTCGAACAAAATACGTCTTTTACCCGCGGCTCAGTCGATTGGGAACACCGTAAAAAGCAATGTACATACGTATGCGTGTAAAGAGATTTGGTGATCGTCGGTGTATCCATGAAAAGGCGAACAAAATCGAAAGCCAATATCGGTCACGGAGTCGGATCTTATTATTCAATTTTAATCAATTTGAGTGGAAGGAAGCGCTCGTCATTTTTTTTCCAAATCTCGGACGGGCCGCCCCGTCGCGTTGCGCTTTGACGTTTCCCATTTTCCGTCCGGGTAACATCGCGAATGTCTTGACTGTCTCGCGGCGGAGTTGCCGGGAATCGCTGGGAAATTCGTCCTGGATCGCACGGCCGAAAATACTGATTTATTACAACCGTATGACGGTTGCGTCTCGCGGGTTCAGAGCGATCAACGTTGACTTCGCCGATCGATTGACAGGTCGGCTCATTAGTAAACAGGAGTGAGCCATGCATGCCAGATTGCGGATATAAATTATACACGTACATAAAAAATACGTTACACGACAGAATTAAAACTAAAAACTTCGGGCAAGCCAGGCTGAGATTTTAAAAACGCTAAAAAGGCAGGACGTTTCGAGCCGTAGGAGGCTCTTTTATGGCTACAAAAAAGAAAAAAAAATATTTCCAGGATCATCATTGTTTTTGCCATTTTCCGGATCATAACTTGTTTTGGGCTTGACGATCCGTACATTTTCGTTTAAATACGTTATTATTATCGAAATGGTCAGAGACTAAGGTCGTGAAATCGTATTTTAATGTTTAAAACTAGAAAAAGCAGCAAAAAAAAAGAGAAAAAAAGAAAGATGATTGGATCCGCCCGAACGCCAAATCAAGTCAGTTTCAATGTGTTCCTGTAGATTCTTGGGCATTACCAACTAAAAATTTCACTGATTTAAAGTGTTCTTATGCAAAAATCAGAAAAGTTCTGGGTAAAAATTGCACACGTACATTCTTGTACAAAATTGAATTGTTTGAGTCAATTTTGCAACCGTAAAGTGGAGTTACGTTCTTTCGCCTGCATGGGAACCGACGATTTTACCTACGATTGGAAACGTCGAAGGATCTGAAAACTGCTATGAGCACAGTAACAGCGACGATTATTTTTCCTCCGCTCTCAAGTTTAGAGTGTTTATTGAAGTAAATTTTTGGGGGAAAAACAGCTGATGTGTGCTTTCAGGCACAATAAATCCGTTATTTGCCAAAATTTTAAAGCCAAAACCAGTAATTCAGCAAAATTTCTTCGATCGATGCTTTGATTTTTGTTTCCTTCTGGTGTGGATTCGCCTTGATCGCCGGAAATTCTGTAATTATACAGGGTTATTCAAAAGTCACGCACCACTGGCCGTAACTTTAGTTCTAATTAAGATATCGATTTGCCGTTTGTGACGTTTTTCTTCATATTGAGAGGGAAATTTTTTAGGCACTTTCTAGTTTTTGATCCCCTCAGGGGAAGGAGGAAGAGCAGTACAATTCAAAAATTTCAAATGCATGGCCACCCCCCTCATGGCCAGTGGTGCGTGACTTTTGAATAACCCTGTATACGGTAAAAAGATCGATTTCGATGCGATATCAGGCGACCATGTCAACAGGCATAACGAAGTCACGCACATTTTTATCTGATCGTACATGATGTTAGCTCTGGGGGGTATAGGTTAACTTCAATTTCACGTGTGTGTGTGTAGGATAAGTAAAATGGACCGATAAAGAATATTAGCTTTATACATTTCACAGGGCTAAATTTAATCGGGCCAAGCCTCATCACGAACTTTTTTTCAGTGACACGCGTCAGTTACAGGAATATAATCGTAAGGATTTTTGTGAAGAACACACTAGTTTATTTCTTACGAGGAACAACCCTGCAATGGACGTTTTTAAACCAAAAGGAGGTATCTTTATTCTGACCAGCGAGCTGATTGTTGAAATTGATAGACAAAGAAGACAAAAAGGATATGGAGGGACCCGGGACCCTATTGGTGGAAGCGGGTGATTGTAATGGACAAAGGAGGTGGGTAATAGACTAACTAACGGCAAACCACGAGAGACCTTTTAGTCAGTCCGTCATTTTCTCCCTTAGTCTATGAGGACCACCCATTTCAACCAATAGGATCGCTCCATACTCCCTGTGTCTTCTTTGTCTTTCGCTTCGTCTATCAATTTCAACAATAATCAGTCCGCTAGGCATTGAGACCCATAAGACTAATCATGTATACTGGCTACATACTTGTGCAATTTTTGTCAAAAACTTTACCGATTTTTACCTGAGATCGGAGGTACAATCTCGAAAATTTTCAGGAAGAAATGCCCAGGATTCATCTGGTGTAAATGACATTTGTGAGGGACAATTTGGCGACATTCAAACATAGTTACGCTCTTTTGCGAGAGAAACGATGGAATGACAGCAAAAGTTGTCGAGCCGACACGCTCCTTGCAAAATTTCCCGACTTTTCATTGACTCTCCCTAACTTTTCCAGATCACTGTAAATTTCGTAAAAATTCAGATTTTTTGAACCGCTTAAAATAGGTTCATTACAACGGATAACTCATTACTGTCAACACATGCTTTTACACATATTATCCGAACGCCATCTACTGAACTCAACAGTTGTTCATGGAGCTCTGTCATAAAAACCCAACTTTCAATCGAGAATTAGCAGGCGATGGTGGTGTTACAGTCAGACGATATACGACCTACTTACACGCCAACAAAAAGTACCTTAAAAAGCATGCGGTATCGACAGAACTGACCTCAAAATCACAAAAACCGGCAGCTTTTCAAACCTTTCACAGCATGATTGCCGATTCGCTGACTTATTCCGAAAAATCGTCCCTTACAAACTGGAACTCTGGCAAGTTCAGAAAAAACGTCGTATGAGCTTAGATTGATTTTGTATAGTAAAATGATAATTTTCTAAGAAACTTGTGAAGTTTTTCCCCCGATTTCTTATAGAATTTTAATCGCAATTTTTCTCCACAGCACTTGAAAACTTCAAGGAATACTAATTCGCTATTTCCTCAAAAATAAATAGTTTATGGGAGAAAAGTTGGTAATACTTGAGTGTTCGTATGACGTTCTTCCTTAGCAAAGTAGAGTTGGGGGGGAGGGGGGTTTTTGTGACGTGGACGGCATCTTGGACCGAGGCGGCTGGGCGAAACGTGACGAACATATCGGCTGAAATCTCAACATGCAACTCCTTGCCTCAGAGACACCTCTTTCATTCCATTGTGAGTCCAAGATAGTGATAGCGGGCCGATTATTGGTTCTGTTTACCACCCGCGAAAAAAACCCATTGTCTTGTCTCCTTTGGCAGAGACAACTCCATTCGCGCGAATTCACTCCACGATGCCAAACTCCGGTATTTTTCCGCGATCTAATCGGGCCCCAAAGGAGGGGGCTGAATGTATGAAGGGGCAGAACTGAGTGGGTCACTTGTGCCTATTTCAGAATCATGGTTGCAGATTAGGAAAATGATAAAATCTGAACAGGAGCCAAGTTTCTGCGTATACTTCCAGAGATGAAATATAAATCTGAGATTTTTCTTTCAAGTACTGCCCAAAAGGTGATTGGACCAAGTTTCTCATAAAGGAACAAACTCATACATTTTCGAAAAAATTGAGTTAAGAATGTTTTCGAGTTCCGCTAGTCGTGTTTTCTCCTGCTAAAAACTGAAAGTCGAAAAAAATAAATTAAGTTTGCGAAAAGAGGGGTTAAAGTCTTTTATCTTCATCGAGCCTTCTGCAGGAATAATACTACAAACCTCTTTTTCTCAGTTTCAACTCAATGTAGATTGGTTCCTTTCTGATGAGCTCGGTCCAATTCATGCTCCTTTAGTCGCGACTCAATAACTAGCCCCATACAAGAGTTTCGCCGTACTAAGGAGAAACGCCGTATAAGCCTTCAGGCGTTGCCAAATTTCCTTTGATAACACACGAATTTCCTGGTAATCTTATGAATATTTCCTTCCAATTTTTCAGATAATTTTCCTCGCAATTTCACCAAAACGTACTGGAAATTTCAAGGGAAAAAATTCATAACAGTACTGAGAAATGAAAAGTTTTTTGAAGGAAAGGCAACTCTCGAATGTTCATACGGCGTCCTTCCTTAAGACGGGGTTGTTCCTGACCATCGAATTCGAGAAGCCTACCAGAGAATCGATACCGAGACCTTCTGATCATAGAGAACGGTACAACTACTACAACACAGAAAGCCAATCAAGGTCTTAAGAAGGAGGCTTAAAAATCCTCAAATAGTAAAAGAGGGACCTCAAAATTGACAGCAATTACTTTACTAGTTGCTGGGCCATTTGCCACTTCAAACGGTCAATGCTACACGCATCTGGTCGAGAGAGGCGGATCGGGTCATAAAACCGCTGATGACTTCACTTGGAGCGTATCCATAATGCACCCAGCACATGTTTCTATGGAATAATGTGCATAGTAAAAATGTACGAGTTAACGGACTCAATAAACAACACGACTTTGACAAATCTTTGACAGGCTAAATTTAACGATCACGATGCATTCGTAACCATTGAAAGTTATTGGAGCCATTTTTAAGATTAGGGTCGAAAAAGGTGTTAGTGCAAGGACGATATAGTTATAGAAACTCGATGAACTTGAGCGTTTATTGGACTTCGTTGACATACGATCTTAACGATGGAGCCTTGACCTTACGGAATGGTACTTAAGTTTAGCGAGGTTCAGAGACGACATTTTTTTCAGAAACATGAATAGTTAGATGATGGGCGATTTTGTCGATGACTTCGGGAGGGTTGAGAAAAATAATATTTTACCAATGATGACATCGATGGCACCCACAATCTCGTCGATTAACTCACCGATGAATTCACCGATCACCTTACCGATGGCCGCGCAATATTATTATACTTTGGTCGTTTTCTCACGTCGCAAAATGGGAGCTGAAAAGGGGTCCACCACTGCACTGGTGGATGTTGTTACTGAAAATTGTCTGCATCGATGGTACTGAAAATTACGTGGGCCGCGGGCTTTTGATTGACTTAAAGTTTTGAAATTCCCTGATTTTACCAAATTTTTCAAATTGATTACATTTTTTCGATCCATCAAATTCTACGATTTTTGCACTGAGGCTCATCTCATCCCTTTGGTCACCCCATTTTCTTCGAACCTTGTGCGCCACCGAAACTGACCCATCGTGCGGTCGATAAAATTACCTTTCGCTCGACTGTCTTCCGAACAGACGAAAAACTTGAAGACAACTCTTAAATGGACCGCGTTTAACAGAAAGGAACCAAGCCACATCAGCTATTGCCAAAGTTAACTGGACAATTTAATTTTTTACGAGAGAATGTTTGTGCGGATTCTTTTGAAAATTTTAGGGAATTTGCTTCGTACTATGGAGAAAATCCACTGAAATTTGCACGAAAATCCGCAAAACCGCTTACTTGTAAAGAATTAAATTGCCCAATCAAATTTGGCAATAGCTGATGTGGTTTGGTTCCTTTCTGTTTAACGCGGTCCAAATGGACTAAAAATTAAAAATAGGTCGAATGGTCAGACCTGCCAGGGTAAAATTTCTGCACTGCGATCTGTCAACCCTATCTGAAGGCTTGACCTGCACCTAAAGGCGGTAATCGAATAGAAGTAGAGGATCGCGATTGGCCGTCGCAAGTCGGTTTACGACTCGGTCGAGTCAGAATCGCAGCATCGACAAATCGGTTTTTCAGACTTGCACTTCCAGCGCCGAACAATGATCCATTCCGGCCTTTGTCAGGCTCTGGGATCTAGGTGCTGCACACGTTGATTCGCACTGATCATTATCGAAGATTCGCTAGCCAGCAGCTGAGGGATTTCAAGCAGTGGCGTATCGTGCTTTGCGATATATCGATTTTTATGCCATTTAAACCTATGGAAAAGGATCGATGATCAGGGTGTTCGCAGCGTACACCTTAATAATCGAGTCTTTACCATAGGACGTTTAACTGGCAGAGCAATCGATTCATCGCAAAGCACGCCACGCCACTGATTTCAAGTCAAAAGTCGGATCCAGAAATCGAGATTTCATCGTTTTCCGGACGAAGGAACGTAACTCCATTCTGAGGTTGCAAAATTGACCAAAATCGAACTTTTCGAACTTTTTAGCCCGAAATAGCTGAAAATCCATGTTTTTTGCGGTTCTACCTCAGAATTCGACCTGGGCCCAAAAATGACGTGTTATGAGCTTCGAATATAATGTGTGGGACACCCAGGCACGTAACATACTGGAATATGATCAACCGTAACCTTTGAGCCCATGTTAAAAACCGCGCGCAATATATTGCGATCTTTAAATGCTTCAGTTTGGTTTTTTACTTATCTGAATACGGCCCCGAAGGTGACGGTGATCAGATTCTATATTGAGTTACGTGTCTAGGTGTCCCTGACATTATATTCTAAGCTCAGGACCAGTCGTCTTTAGGCCCAGGTTGGAATCTGAGGGAGAACTGCGAAAACCGTGGATTATCATGCATTTCGCACGAAAAAGCTAGAAACGTTCCGATTTTGAACTTGAGCCCAAAGGCGACGGTAGATAATTTTCAATTATGTTCCGTTGTCCCCGACATCATATTCGAAGCTTATGGCCCGTTGCCTTTGTGCCAGGGTTGAAATCTGAGGTAGAACTGCGCGGAACGTGGATTTTCAGCTACTTCGCACAAAAAAGTTAGAAAAGTTCCGATTTTGAACTTGGTCCCAAAGGCGACGGTTGATCATACTTGAGTATGTTACATATCAAAGTTTCCTTGACATCATATTCGCAGCTCATGACCCTCACCCCTGGGTCCAGGTCAAATAAATATGAGGCAGAATCGCGAAAACGTGGATTTTCAGCTATTTCGCACGAAAAATTTAGAAAAGTTCAAGTTTGAACTTTGTCCCAAAGGCAACGGTTGGTCATATTCAAGTATGTTACTTGTCTAGGTGTAACCGACATCATATTAGCTCAGGACCCGTCGCCTTTAGGTCCAGGTCGAATTTTGAGATGGAATCGCAAAAAACGTGGATTTTCAGCTATTTTCGGCTTTGGAGCCATGTTTTGGCCCTTGTTTTGCAGCAAGAAAATGTGAGTATCGGCAATTCTCTCTATTCCTGTTAATGCATCGTCAACTACCAAATATCCAAAAATCCCCGATTCCGCGGAGAGGCCGATTCTGGCCTAAATCGCAACCCTTCCTTTAGAAACACTTTCGTCCTATGAACAGAGTCTTTTTGCCGAGACTTTATTTACAGGTGGTTGAAGAGAGATCTTTAAACTTTCTTTGAACTGTTAAACTTGCGCAAACATGGTATAAAGCAGGGTTCAAAGTGTTCACGAACCAATGACCGATTGGTTGTTCGCGAACTGCGTAGGCAGTGGGAAAATTGCGTCGATTACGACTTTGCATAATGGAAGATATACAATTTATTATATTTTGATAAAAATACGCTTCATTTTTGCATGCATATTGCGAAGTTGTTCACTCGCAATACCCTGCACATTTCCAAATAGCGTACGCATCTCGGAACTTACGATTATTGCGATTTGCGAGTCACGAGCCGAGAGCGAGACTGCGAGACTAGAGATCTGGTACCGCCGCACAGTGGATCGAGTCTTTGGAAGAAATCGGACATGAAATTTTTGACAAAAATTGTAAAATTGTGCGTTTATCTCGTCACGATTTTAATTTTAAGGGGTGGTTTTCGTAGACAAATTTTACGAGAAAACCGACGAAACTACTTTCAAAACGTCATCATTTCATATTCATGAAGATATGATACGCTTTTAAAGTTTTTAAATCATGTCCGACCTCTGCCATGACTCGATTCACTGTGCGCCGCGTCGTGCGCTCGAGGTAACGGCGCGATGCTTGAAGTATGCCTACAGTTTTGCAGGCGCTTACCGCTATCGTTTTTCGCGCCAAGTGCAAAGTTTCGGGAATTTTATCTGAAAGATGAGGAGCTTTTCACAAATCCGGTCACAATTATTATGATGAAACAAAACTCTCTCGCATATTCACAACAACGAAAAAGTGCTTTGTCTCTTTTCCCACTGACTCAGAGATTTTAACACCGAGTAGAAAAGTTGGATGGGGCGAAACGCGCGATACAACTATTTTGACTTGCACCAAGATAAAATTGCATTTTGCCACAAAATGAAGGAAAACACGGTGTTCTACATCGTCCTAACTATAACATATGTTCCATATTGACAGGTTTACGATATATTCTTATTTCAAAGGGAAGTCATGTTCCGCATCGACAATTTTAACCCAAATCATCTCAAAGGATAGTCACGTTTCATATCGAAAATTTTAAGACCTTTTTTTATCTACAAAAAATTCAAAAAATAAATTCGCAACCTATTGTATGGAATTCTGTTCTAAAGATAAAACAAACAGAAGAGCTTTTGTGAAATGCAGTTACACTGATTTTTGATGAAGTGCACAGTTGTTTCTTCAACAAATATTGAAAAGAATAAAATATTTAAAGCAATGTAAACGCAAATTTTTCTTTTTGGATCTTTGGAAACATTTTTCCACCTTTTATTCACTGATGAATCTCGCTTTAAGTTTCATTCCGCGATTACTAGGAGATCCAGAAAGTGGAGACTTGGCGGTAGGAGTTGTCCGATTTTAAATTTTTCGGACTAGTTTTTCATTTTAAACCACTTTCCTCCACCTTATTCTGAGACGAAATTAAATTCAAAAGCCGTGTCAAAATGAGTCAACTAAGTCTAAACATCCACTCCCCCTTCCCCACGACTGGAACGGTTTTACCCCGAAAGATTCATTTTTTTGAATTCCAGAAATTGTTTACCTTTAGGCCTTCTCCCCTCCCATGAAAAATGTTCCTCCTCAGAGAAATATCTGGCCACACCAAGAAGTCAGAGGCGGATCGAGTAATTTGCAACACCGGCTCTCCTCCATTTGGACTGCATTTTGCAATTTGGAACTATAAATTCTGGCTCTTCTGGAAAAACACTTATGTACATAGGGAAACTTATGGCTCGTACGTTCTTTTTAAACCGGGCTACAACGTATAGTTCCAAATTGCAAAACTTAGTCCATTTAAACCTATGTTGTATAATCAATTCTTGCCGGGGCACTGACTCATCAGAGAATCGATACTTTTCCATAGGTTTAAATGGAGAAAAAAACCATGTTGCCGATTTGCTGGATCCGCCAATGCTAAGGTTACACGAGTTCTCTGGTATTTGCAGCATTGTCCGTTTGGGATAATGGTGACCCGTGGGAACAGGAGAGTGAGCGAAGGGGCACGAGATCAGACCCACGGCGATTTTTCTCCCGACAGTGATTTGTTTGTGTCATCGAAACTTCGTCTGGCGTTCGCGTCGCGTCGTTGGGTCACAATCCCATCTTCGCTTTGACACTGTGCCCGAGCCTGTTGTGCATTTGGAGCAGAATGCTGGCGGGTAAATATCTCCTTATGATCAGAACCAAAGTACTTTCAGAGGAATCAAATTCGATAGTCTGGTTCATACTTATAAAATATGAATCGTCTGCTTCGAAAAATTCCCAATCGGAAAAAAATATTTTTTCGAGTGTTCAAAGTGAATCTTTGAGCAGATTGAAGGAAAATTGGACCGCGTTAAACCAAGAAAGGAACCAAGTCGCATCAGCAGTTGCCAAATTTATTTGGTCAATTTATTTTTCTACATGAAAACGGTAGTGCGGATTTTTTGCAGCTTTCGGTGAATGTTTTGCTTAGCACGAAGCCAATTCCTCTGAATTTTCAAAGGAATCTGCACAAACGTTCTCTTGTAAAAAATTAAGTTACCCAGTTAAATTTGGCAATAGCTGATGTGGCTTGGTTCCTTCCCGCTAAATGCGGTCCAATTGCCCTGCTAAAAAGTTAACAATTTATTCATTTATAGTATGTACGTATTAGAGGTGCAAATTTCAACGAAAAATGATGGGAAAAAACAGATAAAATAATTTTCATTTATCAACCCCTCTGATCTTTTGATCAGCTTTTCGTACGGTCTTACACTTAATTTCATTGTGGAGGGACAATTTTTCTCTTTTTCTCTGGTCTTTCTCTTACCTCCTCCTTTTCATTCTTTTCTTTGGGGGATAGGGGGGGGGCGGCTATACCACCGCAGAGAGCTATACTGCCGTGGTAAGGAAAAACGCCGTATGAACCTTCAGGCGTTGCCAAATTTTCTTTGATAAAACACAACTTTTTTGCTGAACTTATGGATATTTTCCCTCGAATTTTTCAAATAATTTTGTTCGCAATTTCATCTGAAATTCCTGAAAATTTTCAAGAGAAAATATTCATAACTTTCCTTAAAAATGGAGATTTTATCCGAGGAAATTTGGCAACTCTCGAATGTTCATACGGCGTTCTTCCTTAGCACGGCAGTATAACTATCAATATGCTGATGACGAAAGGCTGGTCATCTGTGGCCAAAATAGACCTCCCACGCGAATTGATCTCGCTTACTCCAAAATCAAGTTAAATACCCCCCTTCGACGCTCCCCCCCCCCCTAAAAAAAAACCCCTCGCCTCGCGCGAGAATGGCGCCCGACTGCACGTCCCGTATCGGCGCCGGCTGAAATTTCACGGTCAGCAAGGCCGTGAGCGTTTTACTGCGACACGAGGCACGCAGCGGTCGCGGATCGAACCGGGGTTCAAAAATAATTTGGACGTATTTCTGCCAAACGGAACTATGTGCATTATGACGTGAGCCCTGTTATGCATGTATTCTTATGGGTCTTAGCGCTCATGTCTTAATGCACATAGTTCCGTTTGGCAGAAATACGTCCATTTAAAAGAGAGGGAATGTAAAGCCGAAGCGCCGAACTTGTGAGATTCGGGAGTCAATTACGGCGGGCGAGCACGCATTCGTGGGACATTACACTTGGAGAATGCGAATTATGGACCAGATGTCGGGGAGAAAAGTTTTATGATGCATTAACGAGACAGTGCAGGGAGAGGAGAGGAGAGGAGAGGAGAGCCCAAGACAGACGAGCGAATAACGACCCACACGAAACAGACTCCGACTGCAGCGAGACACAGACGGAGCGGATCATACAGGAACGGAAAAGAGGGGACAAGAGGGGGGGGGGGGCTAAAAAGTGAAAATAGGGCAAGAAATTGACTGCACTCGGATCATATGACACGGAAATTGATGAGGACTCGATTTTTCCGAGATTCATCAGAATTTCGAAAATCTTCACCGATTTTCATGTTTGAGAGGAGAAATCAGTGAGGAGGAAAACAGCGACTCAAAACGCCTAATTTAAATTAAAGATACAGGTTATTCAAAGTCATGCACCACTAGCATGAGGGGATGGTGCAACCTACTTCAACGTGGGCCTTTTAAGTGTCTTTGAAATGCTTGCATTTTGGCACCAAAACTCTTTTTCTTGGACTGTAACTGCTTCACCTACCGTGAAGTTGTTCTTAGGGAGAAAAACTAAAGATGGCCTGGTGTAAAGTCGCCTAGATCATGAGCCCAGAGTACCCAGTCCTACACACACGAGACCTAAACCTTTTTATTTTTCCGATTTTGCAGTTTTCCATGTTTCATAATTCAATTTTCGTATCCAAATCTTTTGCTCTCACTCTCACACGAAAAGAAATCTGTTTATTCAAAAAACATTACGGCAGAAAAGGTGTAGATTTCAGGCTGCGGGCTAGGAGCTACGAGATATTTTGGAATTTTTTTTCTTACCTGTAGCAACTTTCTAGGTGGTTCCATTTATTACCACAAAGTTAACCTCTCCCCCTACCCCATCCCTTGATGACGCGACGCGTCAAGTTGACACCCGTCGCGCTTGAATCGAATTTTTGACACATTTCCGTCGACGTACAGCGAAAAGCAGGCCGCTTGCCAAGATGGCTAAGTTTGCAGCTCAACTGTCACATTCTCTCATTAATCGATTCCTCTAACTAACCCATCGAATCGTCAAAAAAAGTCATTCACCAAAATCCTAGCCCAGCCTGAAAGAGACAAGCGCACTCATACAAAAGGAGGGGAAAGAAGACAATGCAGACGCATATAAATCGAAAGAAAGTATATTCATTTTGACATGGCTCTGTCATACATCTACTTTTATGGATCTGAGTGCTTGTGTCACAATGGGCACAGTTCCTTTTGATTTAAATGAGTCCATAAATGAAATTAAAAAGGGAAGAAATGAAGAATGTTCCTCTTCCCGCATTCGGAAAATAAATTTTCGAGGTATACCCCACTCCAACCTGAGTCAACTGTGCGTATACTTTTTTGGTCACACTAGGCTTCAAATCAACGGTCAAAATTTCGTCCACGGGAAAAAAGGAAGCATACACATTGTCAAAACTATACCTAGTTTGGGATCTATAAACGTCAAACCGTCGTCATGACTCAAGTGTGAACTGAAATTTTTGTGCGTTATTCGTGGTAAAATGGTCATTAGATGTTCTTCTGAGCAGTGATAAACCATACTTCACTTCTTAACTTGCTCTAACGAAGAAATCATTTGCGGTGGACGATCTCATAAGTATACATACGTGGCTATAACGAAGCAATTTTTTTCTCAATAAACAAGAAATTATTCTTTGTAACAAAAGGAGTAATTATTTCAAGTCTAGTCAGCTGCGGCCAAACACGTTTTTTTCTCGGCAATAAAACTCGAAAAATAAAATAGGAAATCATGACCAGTCGTGATAGAGAGAATGGAGATGTTGCATGTGTGAGGAATTTGCAATTTGACTGTTGATTCTAATGCAAAAGTTTGCAAGAAACACGATGGTGCCGCTGGTTTTCTCTGAAATCAACTCCCAAGCTCAAAAAAAAGCTCTGAAGTTGAGGCCAAGATGGAGGAGATATCCCACGCTATCCTGAGAGTCCACGTCTACATCAAAACAAACTCTCCATACGAAGATAGGGAGCAAATACATTAGCATGGTTGCCGTGTTTTTTTTCAGTTTCAGAGTTCCCAAATAAAAAGGCAGCCCTGTCAATGTATTTGCTCCCTATCTTTGCATGGAGAGTTTGTCTTGATGTAGACGTGGACTCGCAGGATAGCGTGGGATATCCCCTCCATCTTGGCCTCAGCTTGGGAGTTGATTTCAGAGAAAAACAAAGGCACCATCGTGTTTCTCGCGAACTTTTACATAGGAACCAACAGTCAAATCGCAAAATCCTCACACATGCAACATCTCCATTGAAGTGACTCAAAGACATCTACCTTGACTGTGTGCAGTTGGGCAGAAAATCAAAAGTTGCAGAAATTACGATTTTTGTCACCCTTAATTCCACACCATGGTTATAAATTCCCAGCAAAGTTCAATGAGTGTGAGGAGAGACAAAAAATGCTACAAATTTTGGTGTTTACTGGGAGAATGGACCGTGCTTGCGCTTCACAGCGGAGCAAATTTCTGTTGCCAAACTTCCCTTTGCAATTTTAAATCAATGCAGGTCAAGTCGGTAATCAAAAACAATCGCAAACGTCCGTCAAAGAAATCTGTCCTCGATTGATATGCAGTGCTTTTAAGATTTTCAAAGATGTGTCAAATTAGTTGACCGCGAAGCACATAGATTTTAATTCTGTGATTGATTTGGCTGAAAGAGACCATAAAACAATTTTTTGGTGAGCATGGTTTCAGTCGGCAAACACAGAGAACGACAGTTTCTTGTAAGATGGACTTGGGAATTTATGGTACATTTATCATGTTCGATTATCGCGTATTTACGTCATGACGTATTATCACGTCATGATCGTCACGTATAATTTTGATGAGATTACTAATTGTTAGATAAATATTTAAGAGATAAGATAAATTGTTGAACTTAAGACTGTGTCTGAAAGAAAACTTGAGCTTAATCCAGTCAGTGTGGTGGCACTATTTAACAGAATAGAAGTCGGTAGACTTGGCAACCGAGAAAAGAATATGGAGCATCTCCGAAATTAATACATCAAGAGCACTTAATCACTGCTTGAAAACTGCAGGCGTCTTTATGAATGGGATGATATATTCATAATCTGGCCATACGCCCTCAGTCTTGCACACTTACTCCGCCATACGCACCATTTCACCGTTAATTACTTATATTGCATTGTTGCTACATCATTGTTCAACTTTTAACCGAGCTCAATAAAATACTCGGATACATAAAATGTTATAACAGTCTTTTTCACGAATTCAGAGGTCTAACGGTTAAAATTTAGTTGCTGTATTGTCCGCAGCAATGCCGAAATACTGCAAAGAGGGCTTCCGTTTGAAATCATGAGTGTGGGGCCCCAGTAAATTTTTTTAAGGGGCGAAAAAATTGCTCCGAAGTATCATTGGGACTTTTTGCAAAAAGGAACCACTGTTCCTGGCTCGACTTTCAAACAACGGATGTGCCGGTAGTTTATCTGTGCAGATAGGTGCTTTTATTGATCAGCTATAAATAGTAGTTCCTTATTGCAAAATGCAGTCCATTTTATCATAATATGAACAAATACCAACACTCACCCTATGCTGCCGAGTTAAAGGGTACGTGTAAAGTTAGACTTCAACTTACCTAAAACAGAATTAAGAAAATCAGGTTAGTACATTTGCCGAGATATATTTCTACAATCGTCTTTGTCGGAAGTTTTTACGCGTAAAAAATAATTCGGCTATAGTACATACGGTCAAATTCGTTATAGGACCAAGTAAACTGCTGCCATGCTAAGGAAAAACATCCAAATTTTCCTTTGATAAATCCCTAATTTTCGGAAATATTTATGAGCACGTTTTTTTCAATTTTTCAGGGAATTTCGTTCGTGATTTGATCTAAATAGTCTACAAATTTCAAGGAAAAATATTGATAACTTTTCTCAAATATAAACATTTTATCGGAGGAAATTTGACAATTTTCGAGTGTTCTTACGGCGTTTTTCCTTAGCACCGCAGAATGGCAATTCCTAAAAAAAGAAATTAAGCCTACGATTTCCTATACTTGATGAGAGGAATATTTTGAACGAAAGGGAAAACAGTAAAACCATGAGAATTTACGACACAGAGTACATGACATTAAGTAGGAAGTAAGTTGGCTGTATCAGGCACTTGATTTGTACAATGGTTGAGAAAACAAGATTAACCTGGCTCTTAAGACGCTCTTATGCCTGGAGAGTGAATCAGAGTTTTTGCGACCGGCGACAACTACAACTACATTCATGTCTCATCCGAATAATTTCAAATTCACAATACCGAGCTCAACTTAACATTTTACAAGCGGCGCGGCACGCTTGGTGAGCAACAGTAAACTGCCGTACTAAGGGAGAACGCTGTATGAACCTTCAGACGTTGCCAAATTTCCTTCGATAAAACACGAATTTCCTGATAAACTTAATGAATATTTTTCCTCCTATTAATCAGGTAATTTTCCTCGCAACTCCACCAAAAATTCTTGAAAGTTTCAATGGAAAATAGTCATAACTTTCCTCAGAAATGAGCATATTATCGAAGGAAATTCGGCAACTCTCGAATGTTCATACGGCGTTCTTCCTTAGCATGGCGGTATATCCGTCACATGGAGTTAACTCCAACATTCGCCTCTGAGTGCGATAAGTGAAGTGATGAGAGCCAATTCATTTATGTGCTAGATCGGAGCGAGGAATTCATTATACAAATACCCAGTCCCTTGGAGATATCCATCACAGCGATGCAACGCACAGTAAATGCTTCTAAGCTTCCAGACAAATTTTTCACGAGATGGAAAATACTGGGTCGTAAACAAATTTATCAAAATCAAGATTTTGCTGAAATTTTTTCCTAGCGGTTCATCGCGAAAACGGAGTGAGAGATATTTCTCAGGAGCATCTCTCATTTTCTATGAGTCAAGTGCTAGCTCATCGTTTTAATTTTTTCTGTAATTTATTTTTGATTAATAAGACATCGATTTTATTTTTTTCCAGTTATGTATTTTCTTAATTAATTATAGGGTGTGAGCGCGGTACTCGCTGTAACAGGCTCAGTCGTTTCAGCGGAAAATGTACTACTTTTGTTACTCGTAATCCGGAGGTGCGTTACGGCAGAATGAAAAACGGGGGAAAGCGTTACCTCTGCAATACTGGCGTGCTGAGGAAGAACGCTGTATGAGCCTTCAGACGTCAGCAAATTGTCTTCACTATAAAAACCGAATTTACGGGGAAAATTGTGAATATTTGTTTTCAGAGTTTTCCGGCAGTTTTTTGCGCAATATCATCTAAAATATCTAGAAATTCTACAGAAAAATATGCAGAAATTTTGTCAAAAATACGTGTCTTATGAAGGAGGGTGTGGCAACTCATTAGAATGTTCATACGGCGTTTTTCCTTAGCACGGCAGCGAGTCCATCGCTTGGATTTTTTAAGAAATGTATCTCTGTTTTAGTTAAAGAGACGGGCATTGCGGTAACGCGGCCATCGCGGCAATGCTGTGAGTTGAGGACGACAGTTGGGGGGTTCGGTCCCCTTTGAACATCGAACTTTACCGCGCCCCGCGAATGAGACAATGAGCCCCTCTTCCCGTCCTTGCGGGGGAAGGGAAGGAGGAACGTTACGAAAGATGCAACGGTCGAAAAGTGACAGGAAAAGAGTCAAAGTTGCCGTTCGACACCTGTTTCTCGATGCAATTAAATCCTATTCCCTGCAACCAGTGAAAGCCTCCCCTCGCCCCCTTCACCGGGGCACTAGCTACTGGTTCTGACGTTATGCGTTCTGGGTCGTGAGTTTCCTGCAAAGAGAAGAATATTTCTAACCCAACTGTGGAATTAATCTGCTAACTGAAAAAAAAAGAATGCAGCAGTTCTTCATATTCTGTTGTGCTAATGGACTCTTTCGGTCGTGGAACTCGACGGATGCCTCGGATGATGCCTCCATCGATGACAAAGAGATGAGAGTGACCTTGGGTTCTTTTCGCAGGTTATCTTTCTCGCTTGGTCTCACTTGACCATCATTTGCATTAAGGTAAAAAAAAAAAAAAAAAAAATATGTTGAAATCGGTCAAAATTTTCCCTAATGAAAGCTGGATCATGAAAACTTATAGGGCCCTTTATAAATGCGTAACGCTGAACGTCGATTTTCTGGTAATGCAGCTGCACTGGAAAAAAAGACACATTGGATCTAGAGTCCAGACTCTTGAAAATATTGACAAGAAAAAGGACTCTTGATTCAATCGGATTTTTGCTTGAATCAAAACGATATCTGCTTAAATTAAGAGGCTTGGTTCTTGATTTAAGCTAGATTCTGATTGAATCATGAGTACTTTTTCTTGTCGATGTTTTTAAGAGTCTGGACTCTAGATCCAATGTGTTTTTTTTTCCAGTGCTGGAACAAGGGTCTGCAAAGTGTACTTCCTAATAAAAAATACGTAACGCTTACTTCTACGTCAAATAAGTGTTTTGTGATGAATTTTGGTTGAAAATGTGCCACCTCGAGTTGATTTTTCAGCTTATAAGTACGACGTTAGATATTAGAAAAATCGTGCCCATCTTAGCGTTACATGATGCAGCCCGAGCACCTTTCCTTCCCACCCAAAGCGTTACGTTCCTTAAAAACGGTCTTTACGGTCATTTAAAAACACACTGGTATAAAGTCTGGCGCTTAAACGGAACTGCAAGGTTCAATAAACCGTTTCCTTCTGCGGCTAGAAATAAGTAGCATCGATCAAGACGAAACTAAAATTGTCTATTGTAAATATTTGCGGTTCTATACGCGAAAGAAGACCGAGTAAATACGCTCCAACAAGAATATAGGTACTTAAACTGGACGTGGAAAAGCTTGTCAAGGCAAATCCCGGAGCGATGGGATTCCAGGGTTGTCGGTTTTCTCTATGACCTGGTCAAAAATCCACTTTAAAATTTTCTTTCGAAGACGCTAGCGGGATAAAAATCAAAAATATCTGCCTCTAACGTCCGGAGCAAAGTGAAAAGAGTCACCTATGAACCGAGCTGACACCACTGAACAATGAAAAAGAGTTTAACAGGTCATCGATGGCTTTATTTTTAACAGCCGGGTCCGCCGTGTACAAAGGATAGATGAAGCCAACATTTTCAAAATTGAGTTTGCGTCCAAATTCGACCGTTAATAAACATTATAAAGGCCCTATTCATACAGTCGAGGGTAAAATTCGATGATATTCAATTATGCGATCAATTTCTGACACCTTATTGGATGATTACTGACAATTTTACGACTAAAATTTGATGGTATTTTCTGATTTATACAATGGAGAATTTGCATGCAAATTTTTTATTGCTTCATCTGAAAGGGGCTGATTTCATAGTATTTTTTTAAATTTTTTTCTGATATGGGAAATGGTATAAAAATAGATTTAAAAGTGAGAAAATGCACCGCCTAGTGACGTCATCTGGCGGCATTTCCCATTTAAACACATGTATTTTGGCAGATTAGATCATTTTGTCACATTTTCTCCAAATAATTGTTCAATTCATGAACCAAAGGTATCCTCGTGTTCAGTTCACTCACACTGAAAAAATTCTCGCGTTTTACAGGTCCGTCGGACTTACATCTCACTGTTGTTACCATCATTGGTAATTTACCAGACAGATGTAACTTACCAAAACGTTAACTAAAAACGTTCTCAGGTAAGATACCACTTTTATGGTAACAATGGAGGTAACTATGCCATGCTATCCTGGAGTGCTACCACAGTCGATAAACAAACTGCGTCCTTACCAAAGATAGGAGTAAATACATTAGCAAATAGTTCAATGCAATTACGAGATTCCTCGACAAATGCAACATCTCCATAATGTTAATTTTACAAGAACCAAGGGATCATGACCCTGATTCAGTTCACTTTGTACGTTTCCACTTAAATACACGAATATTTTTTTCAGCAAATTTCAGAAACCTGCAAAGTCTCTATGTGAAGATTAAACTATTCGAGTATAAATCATCCGAGCGATTTATAACAACCCTATAGATGATTATTGACAATTTTATGAAGAAGTTGAGGCAGACGGCATGGCAAGTGCGGTCGAAGTTCATTGAGATTCTGCGACCGTCCGCGCTGTAATTGACCGAAAACTCGCACCTCCTTGCATTACAATTTGTCTTGGCTTTCGGCACAGCGCTCCTCACTCATAAATTGTGATTTATACCACCTCCTGAGCCTCGTAGATGAATTGCGAGTTCGAAACTTAAAGACATGTCGAGCTTTATGAGCAACTGAGGTCTTTGCCTGCGGGAAAAATTCCGAACACACCGTGCTGAAAAAAGCTAAACAAGAAAAAAATCCCTCGGTCTAAGTGTCTGTGCATAACTTTAGGGTAGATCTTCAGCACTTTCAGCAAAGGTTCGATGATCGATCGGTCAATATTGATAAGTTCTGGATCTTAAGACAATTCTTCAACATAACTGAGAATCATATCACGCCGTAGTTCGTGGGGTAATTAATACGCAACATTTTGACAGAGAAACACTTGGAAATAAGTCCGAAAGTACAACCTAAGTGAAAATAAACGAAGAGATAAATAAAATTATTCTACTTTTTATAATTATTTTATGATGTTAAAAGTTAGTAAATTCTTTAAATAAAGACAAGAAAAGATGAAAACCCGAAAACAAAAGAGGGCTTCAAACACCAAAATTCGTGTACCGTCCTTCCGATTTACGATTTTCACTCGGGACATAATTTTTAAAGCTATTTCAAAATGAGTGTGGACAAAATTTTGTGTACAAATGTCTGCATATGACATACTAAACGGTTAGAAATTTTCGTGCTTACGGTGACTTTGGATTACTTGGACCGGGTTCAGCAGAAAGGAGCCAAATTTAAGGGGGCAATTTAATTTTTTGCATGAAAACGGTTGTGCGGATTGTTGTGGAAAGTTCAGTGAATTTCTGCATAGTGCGAAGAAAATTCCTTAAAATTTTCAAAAGAATCCGCAATAAACGTTCTCTTGTAAAAAAATAAATCGCCCAGTTCATTTTGGCGATAGCTGATGTGGCTTGGTTCCTTCCTGCTAGACGCAGTTTACGTAGAGTTACTTTTTTTTCGGTCAGATCGACCAAGGACTTGGTTGATCGACCAAATTTTCGGTTAAATTGACCTAAGACCGTAGGTTACTTTGAGACATCTTTAGATGAAGTGAGTGTCCTGTTAAACTCTTGAGAGTAGCTACCGCAATTAAAAGGACTATCACCAATGTAATCGATCCTGGCGGCTAGGGTCTAATTTTAAACGATGCCCCAAATTGTCAACCCCAAAATTTGATCAATGTAACCCTAAAATTTGGGTTAGTAGCCCGCTGTATTGGGTATTACCACAATTAATTGGGAATATCCAAGTTGGGACTTAACCTCCAGCCTTTTTTTTCGTGGACCAAGATTCGATCCTGGCGGCTTGCGATTAATTTTAAACGATGCTCCAAATTGTCAACCCCAAAATTTGATCAATTCAACCCTAAAATTTGGGTTAGTAACCTGATTTATTGGGTACTACCACAATTAATTGGGAATATCCAAGTTGGGACTTAACTCCTACCCCTTTTTTTCGTGTTCAGTCCTTCCGATTCATTTTCAGATGGCGACCATTTAATTTCTCACCACAATCCGACAGGGGTACAAAAGGGGTGCGACAGGAATGCATACAGTAGCCCCAGAACCAAAGCACGCGTCGTGGGAGAGTATGAGCTCCAGGGATTATGACCAAGACCCGTGGTTGACTATTTAATTTTTAGTTTCAAGGCCGCATCAATCGCTCACCGCGCGCTGCATCGATTGGAGCCACTGCCTTCATTAACTCCGGAGAAGCCGACAGAAATCTGCTCCTCTCCGATGCACGCTGCAGGATATAAAAGAGAACGCAACCCGAGGAGGGGGGGCGGGGGGTGCGTCGATTATTTTCGGTTCTAAAAGCTAGGCTGGATGTGCTATAAAGCGAGCCAGGCTTCCGCGGCGAAGGCACGTAACGTCTCTTTTCACTGCGTTCAATTAGTCAAGGATACGCTGGCTACTGTAAGAAGGCAAATTGACAATGTCAAGCAAGGTAAGCGAAGATAGGATATTCATTTTTAGGGACAACTTCTTAGGGCGGATCGGAGAGGTCTTAATTCTCTCCTTTGAGTGCGCAATTGTACATACTGCACGAACTGATGGTGGAACTAGACGTGCAAATGCACCACCTACTGACCTTTAGATGCACAATCGTTCTCCGAATCCAATAAAAATCACTCGTGATACTTATTCCTATACTGCCGCGCTATGGAAGAACGCCGTATAGACATCCCAGAGTTGCGAAATTTCCCCTCTTAAAATATTAACTTTTGAGACAAATAATGGATATTTCTACTTTAATTTCTCTGATACTTTAGATCACATTGCGAGGAAGATTTTCTGGAAAATTGGACGGAAAATTCTTACACGTTTTCCTGAAAATTCGTATTTTATCGATATAAATTTGGCAACGCACGAGGGTTCATACGGCGTTCTTTCTTAGCACGGCAGTATAGGTGAGCTCATTCTCCTGTCTATTATAATTATTTTGCTGGGCTTATCGTAGAAGTTTTGCTGAGATTGATGGGAATTTGGGTACCAAACTTCGAACATTTTTTCGGTCCCTTGAATTATGAAAAATGCTTTATAACAGAATGCTTTTAACTTCACGGGTAAAAAAAACCTCTTGGTTCAAGAGTGCAGTTTCTTGTCGCCGGATTTAAGAGTCTGGACTCTTGTTTCAATGCAAAATCCTGAATCGATGCAAAATCCGCTTGAAACAAGAGTTCAAGACTCTTAAATCCGGCGACAAGAAACTGCACTCTCAAGTCAATGCATCGCGGCATTGGTCCAAGAGGTTTTTTCTACCAGTGTTCTCGCTAATTTGGTATGGTTGTAAAATATGATTTATTAATCAATATTATGACTACCTAAAAAATTCTGGAATCAAGTAGATGCGAAAATAATACCCACTCGTTTCAACATGACAGACTCATTCATTCTTTCGTAATGAGCCTTTGCTTGTTTCGGATTTTGTGGGTAGTTTATTGCGTGCGAAAAGGTCAGCGATGGTTGCCGATCTGCACTGGAGCAGCACAAAAGACATGGTTTAAGTGTCTAAGTTCAACGGGATTGATGAAGGTCACAATATATCGTGGGAAGAAAGGCGCAACGTTGCAATATGACAAATTATAATACACGCAATCCGCCCTTTCCATGTATTCCATCCTACTACGCGCTCAGATAAGAAATGCGTTTCCGATTCATCTGTCGGATTGGATAGAAATTTCTAGACTTTCAGATTGAAACGAGAATTGGGTATGATGCCCTCTCAGATTAGAGACGAAGATGTTGACATGACGTCACATTAATCGATGCTGCATTCTTCAGAACAGAAATAAGTAGATATGATCTTTTCAACAATTATAAACAACACTCATACAAGTTAATAAAATCAGTATTCCTCTTAAAAATAATATAGATAGTAAGTATCTATAAAAATATGAATTCACGATACAAGGTTACTTCTTAAAAAATTAGAAGTAGAATGAATAAAATGGAACAATATGAGTGCACATAGAAAAAAAAGATTGAGAGTAATTATTTAGCGTAACTCTAAATGAGAAAATCTACTCTAAACGAGTTGTTTCCCTTGGTAATGAATATTTCTGGTTTACAGAATCAAACCTCGATGGCTGTGAGTCATATACAACATCATTTTCTTAACTACAGATTGGAAAAAAAGGAAAGGGAGTGAACAAGTGATTTCCACTCAAATTCCGCTAACTGAGTGACTCAAAGGATTTTAAACTTGGGCCTGAAGAGCATATTTAAAATGATTCAGAATTGAAGAAATATTCCTATTCCAGCATCCGGCCTCAGACGAGTTTGGCAATGAGGAGTTCCACCTTCGAAGCAGTAAATTCACACATATTTTGATACCACAATTCCGACTCCAGGGGATCCGCTTTTGCCTACTTCGTGCATTGAAGGCGAAAAACCGTCCTCTTCCTTGTTTGGCATGCGGATACTCCTGAATCAATCGTTTCTTAGAAGGCGAACAAGTCCATTTTCAGATGAACCTCAAAATGGCAGTGTTTAATATACTTAAAAAGGACTTATCTTGATTGGAAATATGTTCCTTTTCAAGATTGACTGATTCTAATCAGATTCTTAAAAACGCCCGAATTTCGCATATGCACTTCGCCGCCAATATAAAGCCATAAGGCATTTTTGCCAACTATTTAACCCCCTGTTCCCCTTGTCAAGTAGCCGTAAGACGACCTTTCAATCCCTGTCCTTTTGAATTGCGTCAGACGTCCCTCCAAAATTTCAAAAAATAACAGAGAAAGCCCGCTAAAGACTGAAAAAAGCTAATTCAATGGAAAATGATTAGTTTCAAAAGTGGGCAGCTTACGTGAGTTGGAGTGTTACTTCCCCTCCCAACCCCTCGTCAGGCGCCATGAGGCAAGATCAAACCGCCCCCCTCCCCTTGCGTACTTTTCACGCCTGCTTGGCTATCCAAATGAAGACTTTCATAAAAAAAAAATTGCAATTTTTATTCTCAAAAAAAAAATGTAATAAAAAAATAATAAATAAATAAAATGAATAAAGACATAAACAAACGTTAAAAATAGGATATAGCTCAAAGAGACTTACGTTTCTGGGAAAGGGCACCGCTGAGCGTGACAATGAAGAAAAAACTTGATAAGATCAACTTCATCTCACTGGACTTGTGATATCATCCCGTTCGCTATCACTCAGTTTTGAGTCCTTCCGACTCGAACCAACCACATTCCTCGATCTACGATCCTACCGGTCACTTCCGCACTGGGCAACCCGCACAACACGGAGGTCACAAACAGAGCGAGAAAAAAAAGGACGGAGACGAAGAAAAAAACACAACAAAAGGGAAACAGATGAGTATTAAAAGCGAAGAATATCTGGTGCGAAACTCTCTTTCGGTGCTTTGATCGACATTGATGTATTTTTCAGCCTCGTTGATGGAGTGTGAACACGGGATCGAGAAGGGTGACAGTTGAGCGGGGTCATTCCATCTCAATTTCCACGTGAGCCCTGCTTCACATTTAAATCCATGCTTTCTGGGGCTCATGCGTAAATCGAGATACGCTCTTACGTCAAAGGAGCGACGATTCATGAACGCCGCACAGTGCGGTGAGTCAGTGGAAGAGATCGGACATGATGTCGAAACTTCAAAAGATTTTATCTTCGTTACTGCGAAACGTAGAAGTTCAAAACAAGTTCCACTTGTTTTTAGGTAAAAGTTCCGATAAGACGGACCCATTAAATTTACAATGTGATGGAATAAATATAAAAATTCAAAAACAATTAATTTCGTGTCCGATATCTCGCATTGACTCTTTCACTGTGCGGCGGATCGCGGCTTTCTAGCTGATAAACATGGAATCTTAATCTCCATTCATTAATTTGTGCTCTCCAAGTTCCTCATACTTCATAATTTCATTCCACGGCTGTCTGACACCTTGCATCACTTCCCACGCGATTAAATAGCTGAGCGATGACGACATGTGACCGTCACAAACATGTTCCATCCGACGTGAAAACTTTAAATTTTACGGTTAAAAAGATCATTTTCCTCGTTTGGCGATGACAGCTATAAGTGCTTACAAATTTTACTGAACGTTCCCAGACTACTAGACTTTTTATATTTTGTTCTAATTATTACAAAATATTTAACAATGAGTCGAT